>NC_045175.1:3247872-3277872 GCF_900700415.2 Clupea harengus | reverse complement strand
TCCTCTAACTGCCATTTTGTCAAACCACAACACAGGTGTCACAGCACGAGACAAAAAGTATCAATACATTCAAGATACTATCTCAGTGATTTGCTCCACAAAACAAAACAAACTGCTACCAATAGATTTGACACACAAAGCTGTGCATATGCCACGCACACACACACACACAAACACATGCGCACAAACACATGCGCGCGCACGCACACAGACGTGCACACACACACACACGCGCACACACACAAAAACACACGCACGCACACACGCACACACACACACACACAGCAGTAGCAGTTTCTGGAAGGAGGCCAGGGCAGTGTTCATGGGGAATAGGTTTGTCCGTGTACCTTTAGCCCTCTATTTTTCCCTTGTGTGTGATCTGAGCACATATGTCTGTGTGTGTGTGTGTGTGTGTGTGTGTGTGTGTGTGTGTGTGTGTGTGTGTGTGTGTGTGCGTCGGTGTGTCTCTGTGTGTGCATGTGCTCACATGTCTGTGTGCCTTTGTGTGTGAGTGTATGTATGCATAGATGTTTGTGTGTCTAACTGTGTGTCAGTGTCTGGACATGCATGCATCCGGAGTGTGTGTGTGTGTGTGTGTGTGTGTGTGTGCCTGTGTGTGTCAGTGTGTGAACAAGGGTGCGTGCGTGTGTGCCTCTTACTGTATGTGTACGTGTACCTATGTGTGCGTCTCAGCGTGCGTGTGTGAGATCTGTGTGTGTGTGTGTGTGTGTGTGTGTGTGCCTGTGTGTGTCAGTGTGTGAACAAGGGTGCGTGCGTGTGTGCCTCTTACTGTATGTGTACGTGTACCTATGTGTGCGTCTCAGCGTGCGTGTGTGAGATCTGTGTGTGTGTGTGTGTGTGTGTGTTTGGCTGTCCACCTGATGTGTCCTCTTTAGCAGTGACCCGTGGGTGGGGGTTGTGGGGCCGAGGCCTGTGGCGATGCCAGAGCTCCCTGTGCTCCCTGTGCTGTGGCCTCTCACTGACATGGATGAATAACAGTACAGCCTGCACCCCCCCCCACAGCTGACCCCACTCTGGCCACTAAGGAAGTGTGTGTGTGTGGGTGTGTGTGTGTGTGTGTGTGTGTGTGTGTGTGTGTGTGTGTGTGTATGTCTATGTATGGAGGAAATACACAGTGCTTTCCCTGTTGCAGGAAAAGCCAGAGGCTGTGGTGACATGTTAATCTGAAGATCAGAGCATGTGCTCTCTCTCTCTCTCTCACACACACACACACACACACACACACACACATTTTAATCTTAACAGGGGTCTTCGTTTGTTGTCCTTATTTTAGTTCCATCATCCTATTATGTTGTTTCTTAATTAGACTATTTAGGACATATAACACAGCACATGATTAAGTTTGGAACATTACCAATATATTAAATATTCACCTCTCACAATTATCAACATCATATTATGACATTTGTAAATTAGCTAAAATTAGTGGATGGTATTTAAAAAAACTAAAACTCCCTAATATTCTGATCATAACGATTTATATCCTGGATTTATGCACATCTTCTATGTAATACTGATTATGCCTATACAATGTACTTTAAAAATAATAAATTATTATACACATTTTTATTGAGCAAAGCTTAAAAAATATACATATCAACAAAATTAGCAGATATACCATCAACCGGTTAGGATATCAGTCCAACTACCATGTAAATTAATGTTTTATTTTAGTGCCCATCAAGTGTGAAATGTTTAAAACACGTGATCTGAAAAGTAGAACAACAGTAGTAAACAATAGTAGAATGCATTATATATATGAGTATATAATACACACTAAACAAGGTTATAATGCACACCATACAAGGTTATAATGCACACTAGACGAGGTTATAATGCACATCTGTGCACAGAACAAAGGAGACTGTGTCCCTTTATGTGGCCACAGCGTGACCAAACACAAAAACACACTCCATCAGGGTTAAGCCAGTGGTGGGGTCACCAAGAAGGTTATGAATGTGTGTGTGTTTGAGAACGTGTGTGTGTGTGTGTGTGCGTGTTTGTGTGTGTGTGAGAGAGAGAGAGAGAGAGATAATGTATGTGTATGAGAGAGAGAAAGAATGTATGTGTGTGTGTGTGTGTGTGAGTGTGAGAGACAGAGAAAGAGAATGTATGTGTGTGTGTGTGTGAGAGAGAAAGACATAGAGAGAGAATATATGTGTGTGTGTGTGTGTACGTATGTATGAGTGTGTGTGTGTGTGTGTGTGACGTGTAAGTGTGTGTGTGTGTGTGTGGCGTGGGAGTGTGTGTGTGTGTGTGTGTGTGTGTGTGTGTGTGTGTGTGTGTGTGTGTGTGTGTCCGTGCAGAGGGGGTATACTCTTTGGCCAGGTCTGCCTGAGAGTAGCAGCAGGAGGAGATCAGGGTCAGCCTGATGTCATAACAGACGGATGCACACATACAAACCCATGCAGACACACACACACACACACACACACACACACACACACACACACACCCATGCACACACAAACACACACACACACATACAAACCCATGCAGACACACACACACACACACACACACATATACAAACCCATGCACACACAAACACACACACACACACACACACACACACACATACACATACAAACCCATGCAGACACACACACACGCACACACACACACACATACAAACCCATGCAGACACACACACACACACACGCACACACACACACACACACACACACACACACACACACACACACATACAAACCCATGCGGACACACACACAAACACACACACACATACAAACCCGTGCAGACACACACACACACAAACACACACAAACACACACATACAAACCCATGCAGACACACACAAACACAAACGCACACACACATACACACACACACAGAGCAGCATGTTTTACAGCAGATGAGAATGACTGCATAAAGCGGAACAACCTCTCCCATAACCTTAACCTCAGCAGGCCTCAGTAAACTTTACAAGGCTGTTGAGATGGAAATCCAACATTTTAATATTTCCTCCAACAATCTCACACATGCACACACACACTCTCTCTCTCTCACACACACACACACACACACACACACACACACACACACACACAGACACAGAGACAGACACATCCATGCAAGTGGTGGTTCAGGTCACAAATTTAATTGGACAAGGAGCAATGCCAGAAACATAATGGTAGATGTCTTCATTATGGGTATCTATTCAGCCACTGTATGGTGATTAATGACAGTTCAGGAATACAGGAGCAATGAGAGCGAGAGAGAGAGTGGATGTGTGTGTGTGTGTGTGTGTGTGTGTGTGTGTGTGTGTGTGTGTGTGTGTGTGTGTGTGTGTGTGAGAGAGAGAGTGAGAGAGAGAGTGGGCATGTGTGTGTGTGTGTGTGAGAGAGAGAGAGAGTGGGAGAATGTGTGTGGGGGGGATAGAGAGGGAGAGAGAGAGAAAGGGAGGGAGAGAGTGATAGAGAGAGAGAGAGGGAGATAGAGAGAGGGAGAGGGAGAGAGGGAGGGAGAGAGAGATTGTCCATGTTTGCTGTATTCTGTGCCTGGCAGCGGTCCCAGCCTCCTGCCCAGGCCTGTGGTTAGGCATGTTAGAGTGCGTGTCCCACAGGGACCAGGCAGCCGGTTCCCACCGCACTGGCATATGCGCCCACACCTGAATGCAATGCATGGCCTGTCTATCCCTGCTGTGTTACACCCACTCACACACATATACACAAAAACATACACACACACACACACACACACACAAACAAATGCACACACAGATACGTACACATACACACACACGTACCCGCCAGACAAACAGACACACACACACACATGCACACGCACACACCATAGACATACACACCACACACACACACATGTTCTCTCTCTCTCTCTCTCTCTCTTACTCTCTCTCTCTCTCTCTGTGGGACTTTGTACCTCCATAAGTACGGGTTAATAGCTGACTCCTGGCGCGTGTGCCAGGGCTGGCTGGCTTCCTGGTCGCCCACCGAGCTTATGGGGGAGAGGGGGCGGGGGAGGGTGGGGGTGAGGCTGCTGCTGCTGTGGACTCCCAAACTCCAGTCTTCCTCGGCGGGCAGGATGTGTCATGTTATAGCCCTTCCTGATCTCCCACCTCCAGAGGGACTGTCGCACTGTAGTCTCTTGTATTGCTGCTGAAACCTTGTTGGTTGAGTTTTGGTTAGATTTGGTTGTGCTGCGATTATTCTGTGTTATTTGATTCTTTGTTTTTCGTTGAGATGGGTTGATTTTCCTTATCACGTTTTCTTTTTCAAACCACACTCACACGAGCCACGCACACTCTCTCAAACACGGACACACACACACACACACACACACCAACATCCTCCAAACGCTGACACACACACACACACACACACACAGACAGACACGACCCATTTACAGACGCGCACAGCCTTGAGTGTCATTATGGTGTCTCTCTATGAAACGGATGCGCGCGAGAGAGAGCGAGAGAGAGAGCGAGAGCGCGAGAGAGAAAGCGAGAGCCAGAGAGAGATAGAGAGAGAGCGAGAGAGAGCGAGAGAGAGCGAGAGATGGCCATTGTCCCTCTGTTGTTTACCAGCGCGCCGTCCCCCATCGCTCTCCCGCTCCCGTCTCTCCGGGTGTCCTTCGCCTCGCCCCGCGTCCTCCTCAACCACTTCAGCTACTGTCTGCCCGCGACACCACCGCGACCTTTCTCACTGCGTGGGCCGTCTGCCCGGTGGTGGCCCAGCGCTAGTAGACTCTCTCGCACTCTCGCTCTCTCCCTCTCTCCCTCTCTCCCTCTCTCCCTCTCCACGTCTCCGCCGTGTGGGGTCAGTAATGGACTGCCCTCGGCCTTCTCTTTCACCGAATGCGCACCTACAGCGGGGCGGCTACAACCGCTCTCTCCATTCACGCCTAATGGGGGGCTTTTAATTGTCGCCCTCCCTCTCGTCAGTCACCTCCTCCTCCTCCTCCTCCTCCTTGTCCTCCTGTTGCTCCTCTGCTCTCTTCCACTCATCCCTCCATTCTTGTCGGGGCGAGGTGTCCCCGCCACCGTCGCCTCGAGTGCGCCGTCTTAATGCAGCCCCCCGACACAAGGTGGAACGGGGCACGGGCGGTAATGCTAACCTTGGTTATTGACTGAATCCATTTGGAATGAATGGCCCATTTCTGTGACCCCCCCCCCCCCCCCCCCCCGCCCCCAAAACACTCACACACACACACACACACGCGCGCATATACACACCTCTCGTTCCCCTGCCATTTTTTTCTCTCTCTCTCTCTCTCTCTCTCTCTCTCTCTCGCTCTCTCTCTCCTCTTTCCCTCCCAGCCTCTTCACTTTCAGGCCTTTCCCTTTTGTGTGCTCATATGAATGCTCTTTGGGTGACTAATAATTATCCCAGTCCCTTTGACACTGGGATTCATGGGCACCCTAGGCCCGGTAATTTGCCTGTCTTCCTCATTCACGGGGGAAGGTACAAATTATCCCCTTTCACATGGGCACAGGGGGTAGGGGGGGCTGTGTGTGTGTGTGTGTGTGTGTGTGTGTGTGTGTGTGTGTGTGTGTGTGTGTGTGTGTGTGTGTGTGTGTGTGTGTGTCGGGGGGTGTGTGTGTGGGGGATTTCTCTTCTCCTTGTACTTGGTGTCTTGCAGGGGGGTGAACAACGGGGAGAGATGGCAGGGCCAAAATGGATCAGACTAGCCCTTTATCCGCGTAAGCTAAAAGACTTCCCATGCTGGGATAAACGTCGAGAAAGGATGGATCTGGTCATTTGCCAAGGATTTGAGGAAGGAAGAAATTATGAATTGAGATGAACTATAATTGTACCCAGTGTAGTGGTGTGCCAATGTTAATGCTAGAGTTGGATAATATAAAACCTATAGTGAATATCATACCGCCTAAAAAATATATGGAATTTCTTAGTTTTCATAAATTTGTACGTAGTACATAAATGTACTAATTTCTAATAAAGACATAGAATTTCCATAATTCTATTTGACCATATTTTTTTTTCATCTGACTGAACTCATAGCAAGAGTGTGGTGGAGGAATTCGTTTGCTAAACTTACAGTTTTATAAAAGGCCAAATGTGCTACCATCCTCTCCATCGCTCTGGTTTTCATCTCAACTTCATACTCATGATTTTTCATCGCCCCGTGTTTCCTGTTCACATCACATTCATATATCACCACCTCTATAATTAACTACGACATCGAGACAGCTCCCATTCATAACCGTCCCTTCGTGCTCCTCCAATTTATGACTGGAGCCAGGTACAGGCGTACGGGGGGGCGGGGGGGGGGGTATTTTCAAGGGTATGTCGTGCAATACATTACAGTGCCCATATACATATGCGAGCCCCCTAATAAACCCATCCATCCGTCCCGCACAGCGTGGCTCGAGTGGGTGGTAGATGAAGAGAGGGAAAAGCAGGGGGAGGGGAAGGAGGACGTAGGTCTCACCTGACCCTGGACAGCCTCATCTGTCAGAAGCTTCTGGAACGCGCCTCCGCCTCACGTCTCCGCGCACCACCCAAACCCCCCCCCCCCCCCCCAACGAACTCCGGCGATAGATTTATGGGGCCTCCGTCTGGAATACGTCGAAGCAGCAGGAACGGCGTGAGGGAGGGTATTATTCAAAGTCGTGATTATCCTCGCACATCGCCGTGGTTACGCACGCTGGCTACTCACCTGACAGGGCTGCTGCCGCCGCCGCCACCGCCACCGTCACGGCCGCAGCCACCAGCCCTCGCTCCCGGTACCTGTTGTCAGCCGTGATGGAGAGCGAGTGAGCGGAGGTCCAAGTACACCAGGAGTTCCAGCCGTGCCTTACGGAGCGGAGACGAGCTCTCACAGGGATGAAAGAGGAGCCTCCCCATAGTAATTAGGGCTGGATAGGTTAGGGTGTGTGTGTGTGTGTGTGTGTGTGTGTGTGTGTGTGTGTGTGTGTGTGTAATGGATATATTAGCCGTGGGACTCCGGGAGAGCTGATGTAGACATAATCACCTCTCAGTGTTTCATCAAACTGAGATTTGACTTCCATTTTTTTTTCTTTGTGTGTGTGTCGCTCATCTTTTATTATTGTCATTTATCTGTTATCTGCTCTAATGTCTACTGGTGAGGTTTGATAAGAGCATACACATGTCAAATATTTATTCTTAAAATTAAATAATTGTCGCCAATATGACGATTAATAATCATACTTGCAAACTCAGTATGTGACATGTTATATCTCAGCCAGAACAACATTATCGCTTTAAAAACTATCCAGCTCCAAATTGAAATGGACCCCTGTTGCTACATCTAAAAATAAATAAGGCTTTAAAAGCTGTCAAGTTCCTAAATGCATTAATGTAAGGTCACCGTGACCCTCTGCGGCTCCAGGATTCTGATTAAGTTCATTACCGCTGGCCCCCAGGACTGACCTGATTTCTATTCACCCGGCTTGTTCAATTGCCCTACATGGAGCCTTTGCACACGGGTGCCACTTGATTATACTAGTAGACTTATTTTATTTAATGCCCAAAACAGGAGATAATTTGACGCAAATCTAGGCCAGCTAATGCTATTTTCTCTCTCTCCCTGTCGTTTCGCTCTTTTTTCCTTCTTGCCCTCCTGTGTCCACTGGGCGCCCGCAGGACTCTTGCCCATGGTACGTACGCGCGCACTCACGAAAAGGTTGTGCCACCTTAGCGTGTGCCACGCACAACCTCGGTGGTGGCAGCTCGTGTTCAGTAGACGTAGAGAAACCATCTATTGACGTAAACAGAAGAAATTGAGAGCAGCTGGAGAATGAGACAGAGTGTGTAACAAAGACTGCACTGCGAAACAAGCCATGTTTGAAATGAGATCAGTTGATTGGGACATTATCTTATTATACATCTTAGCCTACTTTATGGTAGTTTAAAGAGCAACCCTGGTTTTACATACTCTCATTAAAAGAATGAAACTCAGCCTACCTTACAATGAAGGATTGATTGTCCTGGTCCCTGTTGCGTCCAACTCCCTCAAAACTCTCTGTATTGATTTCAAAGTCTTTCAAAGCCAATGTCTCTGTCATATCGTTCCTCAGGTTATGTCTTTAAACGTCTCAAGCAGATGAATGACCTTTCCGGGGGCACAGATCCTATTCAGTTCCCTGCAGCATTGTTGTGTTGCGCAAGCTTGAGTTCCAGCTCCACAACTGCGATGTCCAGATAGGGAATCACTATGGTACCTCAGTGACGGCTTTTTCTGTCTTACTGCTTGATGTTATTATCATTTTTATTTATTTTTTTGCGTTAAAAAGTTCAGTTAAACTACATTGCTTTCTTTTTTTGTATTTTAAATATTTCTATACTATTTCAATTAACTGTCATGTTATTACATTTTGCTTCCACCAATTCCGCTTCAAGTACACTACTGCCTTCAATATGTTACTAATCAAAACGCCCTGTGCCACTGCTAGGGTACGTAGTGTGCGTATTTTGCATACAGGTGGGGGGGGTCGCCACTGTCCATTGGCACACCTTGAATATATACTTCATGTCTCTCTCTCTGGGCCTCACAACTGCAGGAAAATGCAGCTTTTAATGCACTTCGGGAGAAAAGGTGGTGCCATTCAGAACCTGCCATTAGCGAATGCCATAAGTGCTAGTGGGAAGCAATGAGATGAGAGTGAGAGAGAGAGAGAGAGAGAGAGAGAGAGAGAGAGAGAGAGAGAGAGAGAGAGAGGGCACACAGCTGCAGCCTGAACACCTTCAGGAGGAAAGATGAGCCGTGGTGGTGGGGAGAGCGAGGCTGGTGGAGGTGGGAAAGAAAGAGAGAGTCATGCACACACACCACCGCAGAAGAGAGGCTTTGTGGGAGACTCGCGCTGCTCCACACCAGTTTCCCCTCCGTTCTGCCTTGGTGCCCCGCCACAGCGGTCGGGCGCTAGCGCTAACTAGCGGGATGACGGGGGCAGATTGGCAGTTGCGCCGGCCACAGGTATTTCACATGCTGGGCCCGCCTGGTGTGCCTCAGCCAGAGGGCGAGAGCCAGGGCGAGCTGTCCCTGGTGCTCGTGACGAACACACACCAGAGCTGCGTGCGGAAAAATAGTCGAGGAAAACAACGAGGACGTCGTCGTCGTCGTCGTCGCTAGAAATGGGCTTCCCTGCCGCTGGCTGGGAGAGCGACTGGCCCAGGCTGACCCGCACAGGCAGATGATAGCAATTTCTCACCACCACATGAAAGCGCCTCCCCAGAAGAGGGATTATGTGCTGTGTGGCAGTTTATTGGCCAGAGCAGCGCAGCTGCCTGCCATGGGACACAGTTAGGGAAACTCTAAAGGCAAAGCATTCCAGCTAATATTTCTGGTTTTGTCACCCCCTCCCCCCTCTTTTTTTTGTGCTCGATCTTTCTCTCTCTCTCTCTCTCTCTCTCTCTCTCTCTCTCCAGGTATTGACCAAGTACACTGGGATGGCTGTAAGTAATGGACATCATTTATTTTGTTTACTCAGAGCTCTTGCGTCAAAATGTACCTTATTAATGAGACGAGAGACACTGTGTGTGTCTGTGTGTGTGTGTGTGTGTGTGTGTGTGTGTGTGTCTGTGTGTGTGTGTGTGTGTGTGTGTTGTGGCATGGGGTGTAAGCAGTCACGGGAGGCGAAACATGATACTGTACGCGGCACCTGAGCCAAAATCGTTCACTCTCAGCGAGGCTGTTCTCAGGGGTATCAGGGACAATTATGGGCACGTCTGTTCAGCATTATGTGTCCGAAAGCCTCAAACCCTCTTTAGAGCCTCGTCTCACCAGACCTTGACCTCCGGGGCGGGTGTTGCTGAAACACAGAGCTGCTGAAACTGAACAGGAAGGCAGAGCGAGGCTGCCATCATGGATCTGGTACGTTCTGACATTATTGTGTTTTCACCTCTGAAAAATGAAATGAAATCCAGCTGCATTTTCGATTCATCTTCTTTTGTGTCGTCTATTTAGTTGTCACTTATGTATTAACTTTAGCTTGAGTCTCTAAAACTACACGGATAGCAACTCTCCTTTGCATCGGATTAAGTGAAGATCTGTGCCTGAACTGCGCCTCCTCTGATCCTGTGTCGGCCACATGTCATACACAGACACATAGATCTTTAATAGGCTCCTCCTCTTAACATGCTGGCCATGCGTTATGTTTCAAGATGGTCGGGTTTGGAGGGAAGTGACAGTTATGAGTTATCACAGCCTTGCGTCAGCTGGCCTAGCGCTCCGGTCACCAGTTCGTCCAATGTCTGACAAGGAGTGCCGCAGAGGCCCTGTCAAATCAAGACATCGGCCTCCTTCGATCTAACTGGGGCTGGCCTGTTGCCTCCCAGCGATGGAAACAAAGAGAAACGAAATAATGAAATGATACTTGAAAACGATTTCATACTCAAGGTTAGGTTACGTTTGAGATGCTATAGGTTAAATGTATCAGCAAACTTTGCCCAGGGAATGTGAGTAATCGGTGTAGGGAGACAACCACTGTTTAAAAATAGGCCATCGACCATCTCCGTGTTGGATGAATGGAGTTTTACCAGCGGAGGTCAAATACGCCCGGGGTCACGCATTTACCTCCACATAAAGCCTTTCTCCTGAGGTTTGAAAAGAATGAAAAAACTAAACAAAAAACTAAAAAAAAACATTTTCAACCTAATAGGCAATGGAGAATTCCAACCCCTCTTCACAAAACGCCCTCCACCCTGTTGGAAGGTTTAACTCTTTGTGCTCCTGTTAAGCACCCGCCGATCAATAACACAGAGAAAATAAAAGACGAGAGCCAGACATCTTTATTTGGAGGAACAACTCACATGTGTTCAGAGAAAAGGATTTCTCTCTCTCTCGCTCTCTCTCTCTCTCTCTCTCTCTCTCTCTCTCTCTCCTTTCTTTCTCGTCTCTCAGTGTGTTCCATACCCGAGCGTTGCTTCTTCTTTCTTCTCCTTAATCTGTTCAGGGCTTTATGTAAGGGGAGGCCTGTCAGACCCCTAAGCCTTCTTGTCTCCTGAAATATGGCCTTTTGTTTCAATTCAGATGATGGCACACAATAGATTAACACCCAAAAAAAAAAATATTTAAACGATACTAGAACAAATAAACGTTGTGCAAAGGCTCCGACGTATTCTCCGACGAATTATGTGGGGCTAATCCGAGGTATTGAAATCACGAGCGAACATTTAAATGAAAGCGAACGGGGGATAAATAATATAGATCTCGTGGCGGGACACTGAGGGCTGTAAGACGCGGGCCCTTAAGGTCCTACGGATCCCACCCGATGGGTCCTCCTCCACTCCCCCCCAACCCCGCAAGCTCATCTCCACTGGAGTCTTTGTGTCTGGGGGCTTTGGCCTGAATGGGAGCTAAACCATGGCCCGGAGGCCTGCACCTCTCCCTGCTCATCGAGGTCGGGAATGCATAATTCATTCATTGCTGGAGAATCATCAGATGGGCATAAGGCTTTGTTGGGAGCCGAGGGGTGGGTGGATAAGAGCGGAAAAAAATGAGGCTGGTGGAGAAGAGAGGTGGGGAGAGAGGACACAGTTGGAGAAGATACGTCTGTTTATCTCTTTATCTCTCTCTCTCTCTCTCTGTGTCTTTCTTTCTCTCTCTCTCTTTCTCTCTCTCTCGCTTTTCTTGTTCTGTGTCTCGGACAAAAGATGCTCTCGCCCCGGCTCGATGGGGCTCTGTGAGGATGCCCCGCTGTGATGAAAGAGGCCTGTGCGTTATTGATTATAACACATGGGTTAGATCTCAGCCTGAGCTCGCGGCTGGCCTCTGATGCTGCCCTGCAGTCGATGATCTCACAAGGTGTGGGGTAGTTGTGTGAAGAGAGACTTGCCGTAGATTCACTTAGAACTGTTTATCAGTAGGTGGTGAACAAGTGTGTATGTGTGTGTGTGTGTGTGTGTATATATGTCTGTGAGTTCATACAAAACATGTTCAAATGATCTGAACTTGTTTTTCTCTGGTTCGATAAGACATGTGCGTTACAATCTGAATAAGCTGATAGCCTTGACATCAGTTTGCCTTAGTTGAATTGAGTTCAATTATTGGGTACCTAAAGCATTGGGACTTTTGGTCAAGGGTTGGTAAAGTACAGCGCAAATTGGATGGCAATTGGATGAAATTCTGATGAAAAGAAGTTTTGTTGTGATGCAGGTCGAACATCAGTTACTTCATGAATGCATCTCCAGAGGTCAAAGTCGCTGCAAGTTTGGTGCCATTTCCAATCCTTGCTAAGCGGCAGGCGACGTGAGCTGTTCCAGTGTTGTCATGCTCACACGAGTTTGCGTTTACATCAACGGATCTTGTGTCACTTACGTGACAGGATTTAGTCACCTTCGGCTGCAAAAGCAGCCTGATGGACTGTGCTCAGCCCCCCACTGTCCCCCCAACCTCTACCCCACCATCCATACTCTTTATCAGGGGTCCTCTGAAGATGAACTACATAAACGAGGTCATGTCTAAGCAATTTTTCCTTATGGGAAAATGAAATGGGCTTTTTGAATAATCAGATTCTGAAATGCTCCAGTTTGGCTCTCCATGCTTTTGTCGTCTGACTGACTGCATCCTGTGATTTGAGTGGATCTTGTGATTGTCAATGCAGTTAGGAGGGAAAACTATCCATCTATTCTTGAGAGTTTTGCTACATGGTAGCTAACCGAAGCTAACCACTCAGTGCCCAGGTACTTGGTCAACATGGTACTGTGAGGACGTTTTGCCGTTGGCTGGCCACTGGAGCATACAAAATGCACGCAGGAAGTTTTAGATTACAGATTTAAACCACGTCGAGCATACAGTATGCTAGATGCCAGTATGTTGTCTCGTGTCGTTGTCATGATTGAACAATAGTATTTAAGTAACGTTAGCTAACAAAATGACAGTTGCCGGGCAACTCTCTCTGTCACACACACTCTCTCTCTCTCTCTCTCTCTCGCACATACACACATTTTCTCATACATCCTCCTGTTTTTTACAGATTATCGCTCAGGATCAAAGACCCTTATTAGATGCTGCTTCCTTCCAGCATTGTCAGGCACCCTGGATAACTAGCGAGGTCTTTCCGCAGAGGCCAGGATGTGAAAGGGGAAGAGAGGGGGATGCTGTGATGCAGTGATTCCCGAGCCCTGAGTGATTCCTGAGTTCACTTCAAACAATATAGGAGTGAGGCTCGGGGAGGAAGAAGATGAAAGCGATCGGTGGTCCTGACCTGGGAGATTAGCCGAGCGTGTGCTACCTCCGCCAGCCATCATCCCTGCATCCAGGACTACATCCAGGGAAATGGAATTGGTGTATCAATTATCGTATCAATATGGTATACTGTGTATCGTATTAGAGTGGCGTATGGGCAGGCTGTCAACTTATTGCTTTTTTAGACACATGGTGTCATAGTCATAGTCTTTATATTAAATACTGAGACCTTGTATCTGTATACCAATTCAGTTCTAATATAATATTTATGATATTTGACAAAATCACCCATACAAAAAAGTCATGTGACTATAAGGGGAAACTAAATACTGACTAAAAACTAAATGTTTTCAGTGTATGCATTTGTCATTGGCCTATAAGGACTAAGTACTTTTGAGGGACGGGCTTTGAGCACAGCTCTGAAAGAAAAGGGGGAAGAAATTCATTACTTTGTTTACAGTTCCTACTAACCTCCTCCAGAATTACAAACTGGACCTTTAATTCTGTATGATGATGTGGCCATGGTGTAACAAGGAGGGACCAAGCATGGAATTCCTATGAGGCGGCGGCGGCATGTTTGTCAGGCAGTGAGTCAGGCCTGTGCATGACCCACACCGTAGCGCTGTTGTTGTTAGTGGGTCACACTGCATTGCAAAATAGCCCATTAGTGAGACACTGACGCAGGCACTGCGGTTCACTGTCTTTCCATATGCTCTCGGAGGGGGAAGCTGCGCTGGTGGGAGTTGGAGTTTTGGGAGCAACTTGGCAGGAGGTCATAAGAGGCGGGTGGTGCTTGCTAGAGGGTTGAGAGGTTCGCCGTCATCACTACAGGATGTCACAAAGCTACTGAGGTAAAAATGGTTAGACACAACAGCATAACAGATGGCCACTGAAAAAGGCCACATAAAGGTGTCGGATACTATACCTGCCCTCTCTAGCTAGTCATTTCAAGCATACTTTAGCATTTAGCATATTTTATAAACATCCAAATGGAACATTTAATGTTTTATGCAAAAATAACATGCGCACTTGTTTTTTATTCATCATTTGCATTCAACATCTGCATTTTACATCTGGTTTGACTATTTACCTAGAAATATATTATAGCAATATCCATGGTGAAATATAGTTTGTTTTTTTTACATCACTTTATATTTGATTTAAATTTAAGAAAAGTGTGCTAAATTGGTAAAGTTGGCTAAAAGGTCATATGCAGTGTTGGGGAAGCTACTTTGAAAGCATAGCTTTGCAAGCTACCAATTGCTTTGCAAGTTTACCAATTATTTCTCACTGGAAGAACTCTAGTTTGGTCAATTAAAGCTACTTAGAAAAAAAAGTAAGTAAAAAAAACTACTTTGTAAAACTGTACAATATGTGATACGATATTCACAACACAAATAATATAGTACAAAAAAGTCACAAAGAGTTTTTTGCATAAAGTGCTTACTTGTTCACAGGTCATAAATAAAACAAACAAAATGAAACACCCGACTATTCATAGGAAAGTGCAAGGAATGTCATCTTTGGTTTTATATACAGTACAATGTCCATCAGTCAGACACCTGCCCTACAGAAACTTGAGTCCAGGTGGGGGTATTGCACTAAGCAGGATTACTCAGTCAGTCAGGTAACTTTTAAAATACCATGCAACAACTTCTCTGAACATTTGTTAATAAATAGCAATAATCAATTTTGCACACAAAGGTCAAGTGTGTGGTGGTGGCTGGCTGATGAATGCATTGCCTGGGACTGCCTTCACAGGGGTCAGGATGAGAGAAAAAAGAAGGTTTACGGTTACAGTGGAGAAGCAATAGTAAAATAAAAAAAATATTCTTTTCCTATTATGTCCCAAAATTGTTTACACATAAAATGGCAATTTCTTGAATCACTATACAAATATGAATTTAGTTGAACTACAAGCAAGCTACTGCAAAATGTAGTTAAACTACTAGTTACTTACATTACTTAGTTCACTACTCCCCAACATTGGTAATATGATCTGCGCAAAGGGTGCTCTGTAAATGCCTTGGCAATACGACAGAAAATAGAATAAAAAAATCTGACCCTTTCAGTACCATAAAGAGAGTGTCTGTGTGTGTGTGTGTGTGTGTGTGTGTGTGTGTGTGTGTGTAAAAAAAGAACAGACACTTTTAAACAAAGGTTTTGGGGGAGGGGGGGGGGGGGGGGTACAGCCCCACATTATTAACTGCTGCTGTCGCCTCCAACGCCTTCAAGCAACCCCACGTTTAATTCCAGCTCCTGCTGTTTAACAAAGTTCATTATAAAGTGGGTAGAGGAGAATAATTTGATTTGATATTATTTTAGCACACGTCTGTGATGATGTCAGGGACACTGTTTCGGGCTATGGAAGCACAAGCTTGAGTCCTTTGATAGCAGACAGAAGATGAAAGCCCTACAGTCATGGAGGATATGTGCTTAATTAATTCTAGAAAAACAGGGACATGGGAAGACAAGGAAAGGTCAGAATGCACATCTTTTAGCACCTCTATGTTGAACATTTCTACTTTTTTTGGCCTTCACATTTCATCCTTCCTTCCATCCTAGCTTGAAGTGAAAAAGGAAGAAGATTGTATTTGCAATTAACCAAGTCTATGCCTATGTTAATACAGTGCATTGCTGCTTCGGGTTTGATTGGGCCACTGTCTTGTATTCTCTTTGTTCACTATTAGGCATGGTAAGCAGATAACTTAACATGGGCAATTATTGCACATGAACACTGAACCAGGTCCCTGCACAGGCAAGGATATGTAGCAGCGTTCTCATCACCAGATGGGTAGCACACTGCACTTGCAAGTACCATATTCCCATTGATGGAACTTACCCTATCGAACTCCCACTCTTGTAAGAAAAAAGACATGCCACAACCACCCCCACCCCGCCAATCTTGATGAACAGCAAATGTCGATACTGAACATTTCTTGAATTTCAAAACGAGGAAGCTATATCCTACGCTCTCGCCCGAAATGCATATTTTACGAGGAAAAGAGGTCACAGGTTAGGATTCAGAGTAATTATTGGGGTCGGGGCTCCGGTGTTGTTCAACAACCAAAGGACATCTGAAGGTCTTTGAACCCTCGTGGTTGTAGGAGTGTGTGTGTGTGTGTGTGTGTGTGTGTGTGTGTGTGTGTGTGTGTGTGTGTGTGTGTATATGTGTGGATTTGTAAAAATGAATATGCAAGCAGTTGTTGTTCGGAATGTGAGTGGAGTTTCAAACACAACCACCTTACACACGTTTTGAATGTGTGATAAAGCGAATTGAGAAAGGGCCAATTTTTTTTCGACGCCTCACGGATCGATTAATTATGGTAACGTGATGCAAATCAGCCCATTTCTTCACTTTGCATGTGTCAGGGTGTCAAAGGTTTCTGGGAAAGCTGAAGCTCAACTCGGTGAAATCCACAGAGGAACCACTCTGGGTTCAGATGGCCTGGAGGCAGAAATCAATGACCAGATGAGCGGACCAACCTCACCCCCAGCAATCAGACGCCATCTTCAGCCGGAGCACAGGAGAAATATTCTAATGTGTTCTCGTTTAGATTAGATTTAATTTCGAAGCGATTCGATTTATTTCTGTCTTCTTTCATTCCTAATTTCTCTTTTTTTTCCTTTATGAAAAGGAGAACAAGAGAGGATTTGGAGTTATGTAACAAACAATGTCACGTGACCGCAGTTGTAAGTGTGACTCTCGTCTGTAATGATACCCAGTTAGGATGGACTCCTCCTGTACAGACTCAGAGGATTTCATGATATATAACATATATAATACTGATATATGTATTTCATGATATATAATACCCACTCACCACTGACAAGAACTGAATTAATTTGAACTGTCCTTCTTTACATACAAGACAAGAAAGTCCCTCTCAGTTTACCTTTTTTCTTTTTCTTTCACTGTTTCAGAGTGTTGCCAGTTTCCAGACACCAGAGCAAGCCAATCCAATATCATCGATTACAGATTGCAGTTGGCAGCACCACGAGAGGTCACGACCCTTGGAATCTACTTCACTCTTTTGCTAAGATACTGGACCTCTGACGAGAGTAACAATAATCACAGCCAGAAATGCCATACAGTTTCTACTCTGTTTCACACACACACACACACACACACACACACACACACACACACACACGCACACAGACACAGACACAGACACACACACAGATTAATGAATGCTAAGGTAGAGATACAGTTTTCCCGTCAGCTCTACTAGGGGAGGGGAAGACTGGGGGGGGGGGGGGGGGGGGGGGGGGGGGTTGTGGGGTTGAAGGTGTGGATTAGGGTCATGTCAGCCTGAGATTATGGGGGGATTTCACATTTATATACAGGCGCTGCCTCTAATTTAACTGCACCTCCAGGGATCCCTAAAGCAGGGCTGGAATGTGAGAAACAGATGTGTTCCTGCGAATGTGAACGAGAGAGGCCGAGGTGACTGCCAAGGATCTCTCTCGCTCGCTCTCTCTCTCTCTCTCTTCCCCTCTTTCTCGTCTTTCCTGTCTCCTGTTCTCCAGCTGCCCTCCTCCACCCAACCTCCCTCTGTCCATCAGTCTTCACTGTGTAGAACCACACTGGACTTTTCAATCAATTTTCATCTTCATTTGTTCACCGTTTTTAAACAGGCAATAAGGCAAAGGCAGCACGGCAGCACCACTGGCACCGCCGATCCTCCCATGCGTTTTTTCCTTTGCATCTCGACTGCTCATTCCTCCGCTTCACGTCAGGGTCCTGTTCGTCCCGTTGGGATTTATTTTTCGATAACGACCGCCGGACTATACATTATCCCTTACTATTCACACACTAAGCCACTATGAATTATCATTATTATTCCACTCATTTTAGGTGCTGCTTCTCCTCCGACGGTTTTAACGATGTTGACACCATTCCAGTGCTGACAGGTCTGTCCTACTGCCGTGTAGTGCTGTTGTGAGCAGCTTTTTGATTGGCCCTCTCGTTATTTTTTACTTGTTGTTTTTAATCGCTTATTTCCCCATTGGAAATGAACGGGGGGTAGGTAATACGTCTCTAGTGGCGTGTTTAAGTATCGTTGTTTGCCCAGCAGCAGGTTTGCACGACCATATGGAAATCCTTTGCGTGGAAATCCACTTGCAGTTATGGAGATGAGATGTAGTGTGAATTGGGGCTACAGCTTGAACTACTTCTATCTGAGGAAGTATCTCTCTCTCTCTTAATTGTCATCACAGTAAACATCATAAAAATGTGAGCTTTGCTTATTATAAATCACAATTAGTTTAGGCTTCTTCAACATTTCTCTCTGTGCAGTAAATCAAATCAAATCAAATCAAATCAAACTTTATTTGTACGGCGCATTTCATACAAGGAGGTAACACAATGCGTGAGGCGCATTGTGTTACCTCCTTGTATGAAATGCGCCGTACAAATAAAGTTTGATTTGATTTGATTTGATTTGATTTAGTAGGAAAGAAAAGGGGGGGGGGGGTTACAAACACTTGTAAAAAAACACACAGATTTTCTAGAGATAAATAAATAAAATAAAATAAACGTACTAACCGCACTGGCACCGTAAAGGACTACTCAGCACGGTCATCGTCAAACTAAGCTGCTGGGGGGGGGGGGGTTACACACACTTGTAAAGAGACACAGATAAGTAAATAAATAAATGTTACATAAATGTTAAATAAATACATTTTACAAGTTACAAAATACTCATAAAAAGACACAGATTTTGCCAGAGATAAATAACTGCTGGGGGGGGGGCGCAGGTACAAACACTTGAAAAGAGACAGAAATAAGTAAATAAATAAATGTTCCATAAATGTTAAATACATTTTACAGTGAGTGATAAGCGAGATCAAAGAGGTATGTCTTAAGTGCATGTTTAAAGGTTTCAACCGTTTCAGCCATTCTTAGGTATTCTGGCAGAGTGTTCCAAAGGTTGGGGGCATAGAAACTAAAAGCTGCTTCCCCATGTCTCTTTGTCCTGGCTTTTGGAACTGTTAGAAGTTCAGTGCCAGAGGACCTCAGGGATCTACTGGGTGTGTACCTTGAGAGCATGTCTATTATATATTCAGGTGCATGACTATGGAGTGATTTATAGACTAGTAGGAGAACCTTGAAATCTATTCTAAAACTAACAGGTAGCCAGTGCAGTGATTTTAATACTGGTGTGATGTGCGCTCTCCGTCTTGTAAATATCAGTCGGCTATCAGTATGATATAGTGAAAACTTTGTCATCAACGTTCAACAGTGTATCATTAGCAGTCAGCTAAACATACACACGATCCCCACTGAGCATGATTTTTGTAGCAAGTGTTTCAAACAAATTGTGCGTACCTTTTATAGTGAAGGATGTGTATGATGTATTTGCCCATATTTGCCCATAAATAGCTACGTGGTTTGAAAGCGTATTAACAGCTCTGCAGCTAAAATAGCCTCACTAAGATAGTAAGACAAACTTTTCCTCTCCTTCTAAAGTGATGCACAACTTGTACATACCATGCACAAACTGTATGAGATCCTACGCTAGCCTACATAGCTCGTAGCTAGTAGAATGCCTGAGATGCTATGCTAGCCTACATAGCTCGTAGCTAGTAGAATGCCTGAGATGCTACACTAGCCTACATAGCTTGCAGCTAGTAGATTGCCAGTGGCTCATTGCTGTTAGAGAATCACTGTGCCGAACCTTGTCAGGTGATATTTATCACTCATCAAACAGGTGGTAGGACAGTCAAACCTTTCTTTTGTAGGTTGAAGAGTAAGCATCCAAGTAATTGCCTAGGTTACGGGAAGCCACGTCCGACTGCTGCTGCAGCGCAATCACATTCGCATTTCCTTCGCAGGAAATGAATCTCAAACCTCTTTATTGACCAATCAGGTTTATGAATAATAGATGACCGCGTAGGATTGCCGATGAATAACCTTGCATGAATATTCCACTGCGCTGCAACCGCATCTGCAGCGGCACCGGCAGGAATCCATCCCTGACCCTCGGACACCCCTGCCGGATGCCAAATGCGTCACAATCCCATTAGGCAGCTGAGAGGGGATGGAGGGGGGGGGGGAGCGAGAGAAACCGTCTTATCAGGGAGTGAGGGCCTGAGAGCAGGCGAGGCCCTTCGCTAACGGACCATGAGAGCAGCACGAGGTCAGCCCAGCGGCTAGCACCCAGATGAAAGGAGAGGGGGGGGGGGGGGGGGGGGGGGGTGTAGAAGGAGGCATGGAACAAAGAGGTTTCTGAGGAGACTGGAGAGAGAGAGAGCCGAAAACAGGCCGAAAGATAAAGGCAGAGAGAAAGAGACAGAGAGAGATGAGGGAGTGAGAGGGATGGAGGGAGAAAGAGATGGAGAGGGAGAAAGAGAGAGAGAACGGGAATAGAGAGTGGAGAGGAGGAGGAGGAGGAGGAGGAGGAGGAGGAGGGGGTTGAAAGTGAGCAAGTCGTGAGTCTCCTTCCTTCGAGCCCTCAGCCAGAACTGGGTCAGAGTTTAAAAGGACGAGTCTTCCCAGTGGACGGCGAGCCACAGTCGGAACCGTGGCTAATGGTCACCGCTCTGCCTCCTCGCCTCCTCCTCGCTTCTCTGCCTCCCTGCTGCCTCGGCTTGGGCGAGTCACTTTGTGGAGAGGCGCTGCGGGCTGCAGAGGGAGCTTCACAAGAGCCTCACAATTACACATGGCGTGGGAGCGAAACGAGGAGAGAGATAGCCACCCGCCACTGACTTGGCTGCCATGTGTTTTTTTTCTTTCTGTCTTTCTTTTTTTCTTCCCTTCCTTCCCTAGGTCCTTCTCTCTTTCTTCATATCTATCTTTTCTTTAGAGTGAATTATTTTGTATGATTTTTACTGCAGTCATTTCTGAAATTGCTGGGGGGGGGAGGGAGTTTCTTCAATGTCCAGCCTTTCATGTCCATGCATAGGTGGCCAGTGCGGACACTGGTATGCTGTATGTCACTCACTGGATTCACTCACTCACTCACTCACTGGATTCACTCACAGGATTCACTCACTCACTCACTCACTGGATTCACTCACTCACTCACTCACTCACTGGATTCACTCACTGGATTCACTCACTCACTCACTCACTCACTCACTCACTCACTGGATTCACTCACTCTCTCACTCACTCACTCACTCACTCACTGGATTCACTCACTCACTCACTCACTCACTGGATTCACTCACTCACTCACTCACTGGATTCACTTTCTCACTCACTGGATTCACTCACTTACTCACTTTCTCACTCACTGGATTCACTCACTCACTCACTGGATTCACTCACTCACTCACTCACTCACTGGATTCACTCACTCACTCACTCACTGACTCACTGACTCACTCACTCACGTATGTGGTATACTGCACAGGGCTGTACTCACTCACTCACTCACTCACTCACTGGATTCACTCACTCACTCACTCACTGGATTCACTCACTCACTCACTGGATTCACTCACTCACTCACTCACTCACTCACTCACTCACTGGATTCACTCACTCACTCACTGGATTCACTCACTCACTCACTCACTCACTCACTGGATTCACTCACTCACTCACTCACTCACTCACTGGATTCACTTTCTCACTCACTGGATTCACTCACTTACTCACTCACTGGATTCACTCACTCACTCACTGGATTCACTCACAGGATTCACTCACTCACTCACTCACTGGATTCACTCACTCACTCACTCACTCACTGGATTCACTCACTGGATTCACTCACTCACTCACTCACTCACTCACTGGATTCACTCACTCACTCACTCACTGGATTCACTCACTCACTCACTCACTGGATTCACTCACTCACTCACTCACTCACTCACTCACTCACTCACTCACTGGATTCACTCACTCACTCACTCACTCACTCACTCACTGGATTCACTCACTCACTCACTCACTCACTGGATTCACTTTCTCACTCACTGGATTCACTCACTTACTCACTCACTGGATTCACTCACTCACTCACTTACTCACTCACTGGATTCACTCACTGGATTCACTCACTCACTCACTGGATTCACTCACTCACTCACTCACTCACTGGATTCACTTTCTCACTCACTGGATTCACTCACTCACTCACTGGATTCACTCACTCACTCACTCACTCACTCACTCACTCACTCACTCACTGGATTCACTCACTCACTCACTCACTCACTGGATTCACTCACTCACTCACTCACTCACTCACTCACTCACTCACTCACTCACTCACTCACTCACTCACGTCTGTGGTATACTGCACAGGGCTGTACTCACTCACTCACTGGATTCACTTTCTCACTCACTGGATTCACTCACTTACTCACTCACTGGATTCACTCACTCACTCACTGGATTCACTCACTCATTCACTGGATTCACTCACTCACTCACTCACTGGATTCACTCACTCACTCACTGGATTCACTGGACAACCATGGGCACACAGAGGCTCATGCAATGCAGTAGTTCCACACAGAAGTCATGGGCTCCCCTCCCCCTAACCTGCTATGTAAACAGACACCCCCAATTCATTTCTTACACTAAGCTGAAGCTGACTGGCCTGCTTTGCCATAACATCCAGCCACGTCTTGTGCATGGCATACACGGTCTCTTCACCATTTCAGGCACAAAGGGTGGGTGGGTGGGTGGGTGGGGGCGAGGGGGGCTCTCTACTAGTGTCAAATTCAAGAGGTTCTGTCTGGCATGTGTTACTGGCGGATGGCCTCTCCACAGCCGAGCTGCCACTGTTAATTGGACAGGAAGATCAAAGGCCATATTAAGATCCAATTAGAAGCTATCCAAACAGACCTCTGCGTGGTGCAGAGTGCAGCCTAACTGAGTTGTTGGCTGTGACTGAAGCTCTAATAGATTATTGGATTATAGTCCAATCACAGCGTCGTCTTCTGGATAAGTGATGAAGTATGCTAAGAGACCGGAAATATGCATTAGCACCACAGCTCTGGGCTCTAGGTGGCATGCTCTTCACTCTGCTCAGCTTCTTCCTTTTTAAAGCTTTTTTAGTGTTTTTTATGGGCAGGACAGTGAAGGGCAGACAGGAAGTCAATGGGAGAGAGAGACGGGGAGTGGCCTTGAGAAATGACCTGGCCAGATTGGAAACTGGGTCCTCGTGGGCTCTGGGTCTGTGTGTGGTGTGGGTCCTCGTGGGCACTGGGTCTGTGTGTGGTGTGTGTCCTCGTGGGCACTGGGTCTGTGTGTGGTGTGTGGTGTGTGGTGTGGGTCCTTATGGGCACTGGGTCTGTGTGTGGTGTGGGTCCTCGTGGGCACTAGGTCTGTGTGTGGTGAGGGTCCTCGTGGGCACTGGGTCCGTGTGTGGTGAGGGTCCTCGTGGGCACTGGGTCCGTGTGTGGTGAGGGTCCTCGTGGGCACTGGGTCCGTGTGTGGTGAGGGTCCTCGTGGGCACTGGGTCCGTGTGTGGTGAGGGTCCTCGTGGGCACTGGGTCTGTGTGTGCTGCGGGCCGCCACCGCTGCTGCCTCACGGCTCCCCCGGCACCAGATTCTTCCAGGGAAGGAAGAGCATGGGGGGTTAATAAAGGGAGTATTCATCAGAGTGTTTGTGGCTCTGTATGACTGTTTAATGGCTTGTATTGAAATATTCCCCTTTAACTGTAATCACATGTGTTGGTCTTTTATTTTTTTTCACTTTTCTGTCAGAACCAATCAAGCTCTTTTGTTTGTTTGTTTTTTTGCTGATGTATGGCCTTTTGAACATTCAAGTCATGTAGAACACCAAGTACAAGTACAACCAAAACTCTTTTCCAATAAGGTGTTCTCCTGTGTGAAAAATATACATGCCATGCAAATATGAAAACAGGTTTTTCCTCTCTCTCTCTCTCTCTCTCTCTCTCTCTCTCTCTCTCTCTCGCTCTCGCTCTCTCTCTCTCTCCCTCTCTCTCCCTCTCTCTCTCTCTCTCCCTCAAGTGGATTGGGAAAAGACCGTCGTATTTCGACTGTGTAAGACTGATCCATACGGCGCAAGGTTTAATTTGTTCGGGGAATTCGATGGCGCTATGGTAAGCGGGAGCCCAACACCTGCTCCGCACATTTGCTTAATCATGCAAAAAAAGAGTACTGGAGAGAGGCATTTATGCTGACGTATAAATCAGCACTGTAGAGGCAAAGAAATACATCTGAACCGAGCGATGCGCCATAACTGCAGAGGGGGGAATGTTCTCTCTCTCTCTCTCTCTCTCTCTCTCTCTCTCTCTGTCTGCTGCGTCAAGAACCTTTTACATATTTTGTCTGTGCGACACTGCATTTAGTTTTCCCATGCCTCGTTGTTTGCCTGTTTATCTCCGGGCATTATTTTTGGATTAAAGCGGACACGTCGTGTGAGACGAAAGCGCAAAGCGATGGGCCGGGCCAAATCCGCACAGGGCTGAGAATTTTCCCCAAAACATCTGGAGCAAATTGACGGGTTGCTGACCAACAAGACGGGCGGATAGGCCCCGTGTTGCGTCGTAATGCTGCGTAGAACACGAGCCACGAAATTACATGGCGAGCCGTCAACCTGACCCAAATTACAAACCTGTTCTGGAACAATAACAAGATCTATGTGAGAGCTCCCCTACAACGGAGGAGGAGGGTAATTTGATCCGAGTGCTTGCGAACTTGGGCAGCTTGTTCATGCTTTGACAGTCCGGACTTCACAGAGGTGCCCTGGCATCTCTTGGTATAATTGAGGGCGAATTTGTGTTTATTAAATGTCATTACAGGCTGCTATTAGGAAATAACTTCATTCTGTGGCTTTAGCTAGTCAGTAATTAGCTGGGGCAGAAAAAGAAGGCTATCTAAGCCCAGGTCCATCCCCACCGCTGTCAAACAGCGGTCATGTTTGAAATCTGATGGCTGTTATCATGCCATCATCAGCAAATTTTAGATATTTTCTGTATAATTCCCCCCCCCCCCCCGATGAAGACTACATAAAATACCCCGAAAAGCACGTTACCGCAATTTGAAGGCCCACAAGACTATGTCTAATGGTTGTTGTGGGTTGGGTGTTTGTTTTAAAGATAGGAGAGTGATATTTTGTGGTTCACCATGGAGTTTAAGGGAGTAATGAAAATGAAAATGTCTTTTCAAAGGAGATGCAAGCTGGTTTTTTATTGCCACCAAGGAGATTTCGTTGACCCCACTGGCAGTTAAGCAGTGACCTTCTCAACCTATTAATTCAAAATTATTTTTATTTAAATGAAGGATGGGCACACATTTCCACCCCTCATCAGTCACCGAGAGTCTGAAGAGAATCAAACATCAGTCTCGCACACTTCCGCAAACTCAAGTGGCCTCAGTGATCTGACAGATCTGCTGTGTGGTCGGTCGTCTGCCTCTTTGGCCTCCCCCTTGTTTGCGAAGGTGGCCAGTCTGTTGCCTAATAGACTAAGTCCATATATCCAGCCCAGTAAAACCAGAGTGAATGGACTGCTGTCTGTCTGGTTTAGGGCAAAGGGATGGGGTTTGATAGCCGTGTGATTGTTTGCTCAGTCCGATGGCCTTTTCCCCCTCAGCAAAGAACAGATCACTTCACAGTCTGCACTAGCGCCAATGAGCCGTTTAATCCCCTCCTACAGCTAAACCAACAACGGCCCGACCACCAGCCACAGCCACAGACACACACACACACACACACACACACACACACACACACACACACACGCACACACATTAGCGTTAGCCCATAAACTCACACATACTCATAGTGTCTCTCTCTTTCCCTCTCTCCATCTCTCGCTCTGCCATTCACACACACACACACACACACACATGGACCCACAAACACGCACACATACTCACAAAGTGTTGCTCTCTCTCTCTCTCTCTCTCTCTCTTCACACACACACACTCAAGGTTAGTCTGTCTGTCATGCAAATAGACTAATAAAACACACATGAACACCCATTCTTTACAACACATTGCTGTATTGTTTCACTCGCACATCTTTCTCTCTTTCGCTCTCTCTCTCTCTCTCTCTCTCTCTCTCACACACATACACAAAACCACAGAAGCGTCAAACAGACCATTATTTCTTTACAGCCTTCCATAAAACAAATGTGTTATTCTGTTGTTGTTGTTGTTTTCCCTGCTTCTTGACAGTCCCTGTGAACAAGAGGTCAAAGCATCAGTGGGCTGGATTGTTTTCTCAGCCTGGCAATCAGTGCTGGTGATAATTAGTCAAGACAGTGTGTAATCTGGCTGGTGTCTGTAGCGTACACACACACACATGCATGCATGTACACACTACATGTATAGGTACAGTCACACTCTCTCTCTCACACACACACACAAACACACACACACACACACACACACACACACACTACATGTATAGGTACAGTCACACTCTCTCTCACACACACACACAAACACACACACACACACACACACACACACAAACACACACACACACACACACACACAGGCATACTGGGTACTCTCTCTCTCTCTCACTCACTATCTATCTGTCACACACACACACACATACATGCATACAGACATGCACATAGACATGCACAATGCACGTACACACATTAATTTACAGGTACACACACATACACACCTGTTGGTCATACTTACTGTCAGAACTAAACACGGCGAAGCAGCTGTTGCTATGCTGCTCAGCTTCCTGGCGACATCAAAGGTGCTCCTAGAGTAGGCAGTTTCAAATCTATACTTACTCTAGACATATATTTTTTTTCAGTTTTCCCCTAACATTTAGTGTGTTATATAGTTTTATGTTCATGTAAACGGTCTGCAAAGTTACTAAGCACTCTCTCCCGCAGAAACCACTTTTCTCAGATGCCTGAAACGCTTTGTTGGAATTCCAGCCTTTCTCTTTTGTTACAGGATGACGCAATCTTGTAACCCAATCCTCATTTCCCACCTAGCTGACCAATCAGAGCACACTGGGCTTATCGGGAGGAGGTGCTTAAAAACACAGGATCTCTAACCGAGCATTTCAGAGAGAGGGTGAGTAGACATGTACAGTCTGAGAAAAATAATGTGATTTTGGAACACGGAAGCATGTACACCTAGCCTGGATGCCAGACGAACTTAGCCACGCCCACACATTTTTTGGTCGGGAAGTTCGGTCTGGTGTCGCTCCGTTGGGGAGAAATTATCTCCTCACAAAAATCTGTGAGGAGATAGATAGACCAATCAAATTGTCAGGGCGGGCTTTATACGATGATGGACAGATGATCAACCCTAACGTAATCAACCACGTCACCAAAGAGCTTTTGGGGTGAATTCGTTTTCAACAAACATGGCTGCCGTTGGAGAGCTGAAATGTGGAAATTCGAGTCTGTTTTAGAAGACATTGACAGCACATTCATTTTGAAAGAGGAACAGAGAAACGCGATCAAGGCATTTGTCGATCGAAAAGATGTTTTTGCCATCCTTCCTACGGGATCCGGTAAAAGTTTAATGTATCAGCTGGCCCCATGGTCTACGTTATGGTCATACTACGTCGCTCTGATTGGTTCTAGATATATCCAATTGAGCGAAGAGGCATTTTTTTTCCTGGTTCGGTTGAAACACGCCCCATAATCACAGTCCAACGGTAGAGGTATCAGACTCATATTCTGACTAGAATTATGAGTATGACATCGTCAGGCTAATGTTCACCTGTTCTAAACTGGAAAACTGGCAGGACCCTAAAAGACTGCTATCATCCAGCCTTCAGACTTTTCAACCCGCTGCCTTCTGGAAGGCGGTACCGTAGTATCCGGTCTCGCACACGCAGACTGGAGAACAGTTTCTTCCCGAGGGCCATCAGGCTGCTAAATGGACATTGACACACTATCGACACTTTTTGCACTCGTCACTTACATACACTGTCACTTTCAAATTACTGCTTGTACTTACACTTACATACTGTCTCTTACACTACAAATACATATTTATCAGAATTATTGCACTACCTGCTACTCCCATTTGTCTGTAGGGTAGTATAGGTTTAAATAGGTTAGTATAGTTTATTATATGTTACTATATGTGTATTATATGTTATATGTATATATGTTAGTATTATATGTATAGGTTGTTATATGTTTTAGCATATTGTATTGTATATTTATCTTGTATATTTAGTAAGGTTATTATATGTTATTACATGTAAATTATGTTCAGAGTACTTGTACAGAGTGTATGTCATGTCATGTTATGTTATATTATGTTTGCTATGTTATGCTATGGTAGGTTGTTGTGCGCTGCCTTGTCCTAAGAATTTCAGTGCCCAGTCTGACCCTGTGTCATTCTGTGCATCTGACAATAAAAGACTTGTAACTTGTAACTTGTAACTCTAGTAGACCCCAAAAATAGAATTATGAACACTGAAAATTGGCGTAATAGGGCCTCTCTACGACCCAACTGTTATCAGATGCTTTTTGTTAACTGATCGAATGCTCTTTACTTTTTATTTCCTTTTTAATTGTTAATAAACATTTTATTTAATTTATTTTTTCAATGTTCTTCCAGCTTCCTTGTTAATTGTTTATCTTACCTTTTACATCTCTTACTTGTCTATGCACTTGTATCTATTCATTTGTAAAGCACTACACATGTGTTTGAATTGTGCTCTATAAATAAACTTGCCTCACCTCAAACCTGTCAGATCTTCACTGTGTGTTTCTCTTCTTTGTTTGTTTCTGTGTCTTTCTCTCTCTCACTATTCTTTCTTTCTCTCTCTCTCTCTACCTCTCTCTTTCTCTCTCTCGCTATTCTTTCTCTCTGTCACTCTGTCATTCTCTCTTCAACTTTGTCTTTCTCTCTCTCACTCTGTCATTCTCTGACTATTCTTTCTCTCTTTCTTTCTCTTCTTATTGTGATATTGTGAATACAACTGTCACCACTTTTGCATGTATGTATGGAAGCGAAGAATACATAAACATGGCTTGTGTTGACCTAATTCGTTCTAAATAAAGGGCTTTTCAAAGAAGAAAATCTCTCCATCTCTCTCTCTCTCTTTCTCTCTCTCCCTCTCTCTCTCCATCCCTATTCCTATGGCCTTTGGGGTTTCCCTCCACCATGGCCATCACCAAAGTTTTGGCTCCAAGAGCAGGATGCGTCAGGGAAGAGAGGAGAAGAGAGGAGAGGAGAGGAGAGGAGAAGAGAAGAGAAGAGAAGAGAGGAGAGGAGAGGAGAGGAGAGGAGAAGAGAAGAGAAGTGTCCGTGTTTGATGTGGCCAGGGCTCCAGCATGTGGCCGGCACATTTAGCCGCGGTCAGTAATTGTGTCTCTGGGGTGAGATGTCTGGCCCACTGTCTGTCTGAGATCAGACAAGGATGGAGGGAGGGAGGGAGAGAGGGGAAGGAGAAGAAGGAGGAGAAGGAGGAGAGAGGAAGAGAGAGAGAGATGACAGAGAGAAGGGGAGAAAGAGAGAGAGAGACAGACAGAAGTGGTGAGAGGGAAGGAGGGAGAGAGTGGCGACGAGATAGAGAGAAACAGAGAGAGAGGGAGAGAGAGAAAAACAATGAAGGGATGGACAGAGGCAATCTGACAGGCAGATGGGCCTCTCGCTCGAATCTACACCCCCCCCCCCCCCCACGACCCCCTACCCTTCCCCTCGACATGAGTTTACACAAATGAGAACCTAGTGATGGTAATGTCTAGAGGCAAAATGAATGAATGAATGATGTGTCTGGCAAATGTTGTGTATTCATATGGGGGAATTTGAAGTCCAGCATGAGACAGCAGAGGCCCCTAGAGCCCATAGAAGTGTGTGTGTGTGTGTGTGTGTGTGTGTGTGTGTGTGTGTGTGTGTGTGTGTGTGGTGTGTGTGTGTGGTGTGTGTGTGTGTGTGTGTGTGTGTGT
>NC_045175.1:3222872-3230372 GCF_900700415.2 Clupea harengus | reverse complement strand
TTTAAAGGTACATACAAATAAACAATAATAACAATAATAATAATAACATACTACTGAAACCCAACAACCACGTGCATTACTGCATACACAAAGGCAGGTGAGGAGATCAACCAAAAATATGCACATCTACCTCAGATTCAGTACAGTGGCTAATTTCAGAAGGATTGTTTTTAAAAGACCATCACATAGTCTTCTTTTATCCACTAAATGCCACTTATCTATATTTTATAAACATATACAGTATATTTAAAATGTTTTACAAAAAATCATTATTCACACTATATTATCCTGCCAGATGAATGAGAAAAGAAACATGATGGCAGCATGTTGGGCTTTAAATCTAATGAAAACAAAACAAAACAGATTTGAAGATACTTTTGAAGGGAACAAGCAACAGTTAAAATACAAGCCTCTATAGCAATACTGTCATGCCTACACTATGTGAAACTTTAGTTCATCCCCACTTCACCCCGCCCCCCACATCCCTGCCACCCCCCTCGCCGCCCCCCTCCCATTGTAAGGAAAAAATAAAGAGGCTGACAGCAATTGTTTCAGATTAGAGAGGACACAAGTGAGTCCTCCTTTTTAAGTCCTCGGTATTCTCATCGTCCTAAATCTCTCCGTTATGCAACCTGAAGTTTTCGTTTAGCAAAGGCAAAAGAAAATCTGAGACCAGTTCCACGTTTCTGAGCTATACATAGTGATCAAGTCCTCAATATCACTGATACATGAAGAAAAACACCCACACACACACAAAAATGAAAATCTCAACATTTTTTTAAATTAAATTTCTGTGAAATACACAGGAAAAAAATGACAGTCTTTTTTTATATAAAATTATGTAATATAATATATAAAAAAATCCTTGCTCTTGGAGCAGCAAGTCTGTGTCATTCTCAAGTGAAAGCAGAGAGGTCCATGCTTTTGACCCCTGCACTGAAACCCAGAATCCAAACTACAGCATTCTGTTGACAAAACATGACTTAAGAGCACAATTTCACCCTGTTGTCGTCTTTTTCGGAAAAGTTTATTTTGCATGAAAAAAACATGACGGCACTATAAACTGTGAGCATACGAGAGGGCATTTTTTCTCTCCCTCGAAACGCATCTTGTCTGTAAACCGGGAGCAACTGAACAGTGCACGTATTTGTCCTGTACATTTGACAACAAAAGTAAAAAAGCCATCTCAGTTTATACTCGACCATCTGTACCTCTGATTAAAGAGACATATACAGAATGCAAGGCAGAGTGACAAGTGCTATTCTCAACGTCAAACAAGATGGCCGACGTGTTGCCTAACGGAGCCTGTGGCTGGGATACAAACGACAAGAAGAAATCATTTAGCTAAGTGCTTCTTTCTAAAGAGCAGGGGTATTCTTTTTCGAGATAGTTAGGCTTTCGTAATAACAAGCTAGTAGTTTAACTTTCCTCTAAACACTAATAAATGGGGGGGGAAGAGGATTTAGCTAAAATAATGAGATAACTAACAGCAGCTGACTAGCAAGTTGGCGTTAGAGAAGGACTCTGAGATGGACTCTGAGGGATTTTTTTCTTTTCATTCTTTTGAAAGTTTACTTTCAAAACTCTCTCCCTTCCCCCTTTCACTCGACATGTCCCAGAAGTCTTTCTCCTTATCCGTCAGGCCTGCCAGAACTAAATTGACCTCAGGGTCAGGGGTCAGCTCAACAGTTCAAGGCTAAAAACGACAGCCACATAGTTGCATGCTATCCACCAAACTAAGCAGGCCAAACTTTCGTACATAAAATACACCCCAAAAAATATTAGGAACTTAAGTTAGCGGATTTATAAAATAAACTAATTGCTGTACCTTGTACCAAAACAACACAAGTCAAAATCTCAGGAAACTGAAAAGTACGTATTGCCACGGTAGTAAACAAAGGCATAGTGATGCACACAATAATCAGTGAAAAACATTGGACATTTTTTTTCTTGAAATATATGGCTGCATGGTATGATTGGCCAATGTCCTTCGGGAGCTTGATGCAAGACCCTTACTCTGAGCGTAACCATAATCATCATCTGGTTAAGACTCCAAGCTTGTAGCATATGGCTGGATAAACATATGTGTAAAGATATCCAAGGCACTCGTTTATCTTTTTTTTTCTTTTCATTTTTTTTTTTACAAAAAGAAACCATACAATAAATTCCGATAGATTTGATAACTACCTCAGGTAAATCATTTTATGGCCATAATTTAGTAGGCATCCCAATTGATATTTTTCAACTGTCCATGTTGAAAATAATGTACTCTTTTTAAAAGATCTGTTTTCATGTTATTTTCTCCTTGTGAGCATATGGAATAAACTGTGATTGTTGACGTGAAACTGTACATGATATGTAGAACAGTGTGTCTGCAGCATGGATTTTCTGTCATTATAAAGTACAAAACATCACCGACAACAACAATTACAGCTAACAGATTAGCGCTAATACACCTAGCATGCCATTCAGTATTTTTCTTATGTTTTTTTTTTGTATAAAAAGGTAGAAAAAACAAGTAAATTATTGCACATTAAGCGAGGCTCCAGGGTTTTGCTTGTTGACGGGACTGCCCCCAAAAAATCCACTGTCCCGTGTCCACCTGTGTCCCATGTCCACCAGTGTCTCGTGTGGATGCTAAGCACATGCTAAGCTTCGTTCACGTCCTTTGAGAACCAGAACTCAACAGAGGGCTAAAAAATGGTGGCGGTGAGATGGGGGAGCAACAACTTTGTATCCTGTCCCACCCATCCCTTTCCCCCACCGTCCGAAACCCTCCACAAACTTCCTTTACTCGCTCTTAATGTCTTCGCTGAGTGGCCTCTCACCATGCCACTTCTTCATGTGCTTCTCCAGGGTGCTGTAGACACTGAAGGGCATGTGGCAAATCTCACACTTGTACACATCCTTGCCCATCTGGCCGTGCGTCTTCATGTGGCGCGTGAGCTTGCTGCTCTGGGCGCAGGCGTAGCTGCACAGGTCGCACTTGTACGGCCGCTCGCCCGTGTGGCTCCGCCGGTGCACCGTCAGGTTGCTGCAGTTCTTAAACACCTTGCCGCAGTACTCGCAGGTGTCGCTGCGGCGACCGCCGCTGCTGCTCCCTCCGCTTCCGCCGCCGCTGCTGTCCTTGGAGCTGGGGCGCATGGGCGGGACGGTGAGGTGAGGGGTGCTGGCGCCGCTACCGGCTGCACTGCGGCCCGAAGCCCCCCCGCCGCCGATCCCGTCCAGCTCGCCGGGTGGCGTAGAGTAGCGCAGGCTGCCATTCTCCGAGGAGTGCTCGGAGGACGTGGCGAAGGGCGATTGTCGGGAGTCCCCGAAGTTGAGTAAAGTAGAGTTGGGCTCCTTGAGCTGCCGCGAGGCGGCATAACCAGCCAGCCACTGGGAGTAGACGTTTTCCGAGATGGGCGTCACAGCGGTGGCAGGGAGGGTCGGGGAGTCCAGGTCCTTCTCCACCTTGATGCGTTTGGAGAGGGGGCTAAGGGAGCCAGGGCTGGAGTCTCGGAGTTTCCTGGAGAGGCCCTCCCCTGAGAAGGGGCCTGTGCCGTTCGTCGTGATACCACAGTGGCCGTCTTCAGGGCGGTCCAGCTCCGGAGCAGAGTCCCCCTCTTCGCCAGGGTCAGGGGTCGTCACCTGGCTCGAGGAGTTGAGCGCACGCCGCTTATGAGGATTCAGGTCTCCCCGGTAACGACTGCGGCTATTCTCGTGGTGACGGGCACCCTCGAGGCTCAGACTGAATCGGGCGAAGTCCTTCCTGTCCTCGGGTCCATTCTCCACCCCTCCTTCCTCCTCCTCTTCTCCTTCTTCCTCCTCCTCCTCCTCCTCCTCTTCCCCTTCCTCTTCCTCCTCTTCTTCTTCCTCTTCCTCCTCCTCCTCGTCTTCTTCACCTTCACCATTCTCAGGGATAACCCCGTTGTTCTCGCTCTTGAACTTGGCCACCACTGACTTGAGGGCGCTGGTGGCACTACCGGGTACGTCGCTGGTGCCCGGCTCAGGTGAGCTAGTGGCCGAGAGCCCATCATCGGACCTGGAGGCAAGCGAGGAGGAGGAGTTGTGCCGGTGTGTCTTCATGTGGCGCTTGAGTTTGCTGGCCTGGGTGCAGGCGTGGTTGCACAGGTGGCACTTGTAAGGCTTCTCTCCTGTGTGGCTCCGTCTGTGTACGATGAGGTTGCTCTGGAACTTGAAGCTCTTGCCACAAAACTCGCAGGACTTGGACCGGGTCGGGGTACTGGGGGCTTGGGCCTGGTGGTGGGCTGAGACGCGGCCGCCGGAGGGGGAGGGCGTGGAGTTGGCGGGGGACGCGGCTGGAGCGGAGGCGGGCTGAAAGGGCTGCAGCAGCCGCTTCACGGGGCTGGGCCGTCCGGGGGACATGGGGGGCGACGATCCCACCATGGCCGTCTGGCCCGCCAGCTCCCGGAGCCTGCGTGAGAAGTCCATGGCCGGGGAGTCCATGGGAACCGAATTGAGGCGCATCACCCGGTCGAAGGCGCTTGGGTGCTGGGGGGCCAGGGCCAGGTCGTCCGGGCTCAGGTGGTGCCTGGGTGGGGGGCTGAAGAGCGGAGGCGTCCGAGGGTAGCGACCCTCCCTGGGGCCCGAGGCCACCGAGTCCCTGCCTGCCGAACTGGATCCAGCGAGACGCATGGCGCCGTAGGGGCTGCTGTCAGCCAGGTGAGCCGCGTGCAGAGCGGGGGCCTGGGATCCGCACTCTCCCCCCATACCGGGGGCGGAGGCCATGCGGGGCGTCAGCGGGCTGCCCGGCTCGCTCTCCAGGTAGATGCGAAAGCCGTGCATGTTCTGGGCGTGCTGCAGCAGGAACCAGGCAGTGCCGAAGGGCTGCTTACAGGTTGTGCAAGTGTAGCTGCTGGGCTCTTCTTTTTCTGCAGGTGGAGGATAAGGGAGATTGAGAGAGAGAAAGAGGGAGTGAAAGGGAGTGAGAGAGAGAGAGAGAGAGAGAGAGAGAGAGAGAGAGAGAGAGAGAGAGAGAAAGAAACCAAGGGGCAAGAGGGGAAAGAGTGTGTGTCAGAGAAAAAGAGAGAAAAAGAAAGGCCAGGCAGAAAGAGGGGGATAGACAGAACACAGAGGGAGACAAAAAGAGAGAGAGGTCAGTTTTTTAGCCTCAGCATATTTAATCTTTCCTACCTTCTTTTAAGTTGCATTTTATAACCTTAATAAGCACTTTTAAAGGTCGCCTCTATATTTAATGCAGTCACTCCACAATCCCTGTGATTTAAAGTCCATAAATCAATTGGAATAGAAATGTTAAGCCCAATTAATAAAAACAACCATTTAAAGGGGTTGATGTAATGTTCAAGCACCCAAAGAAAATGAAACAAATATGAAATAAATGTAAAAAAGAGAAAAAAAAAATGATTTCATAGTCTTCAGTTCTGCTACCCTTAATTATTGCAATGCCCTATTGATAGTTCCATACAAAGAAAGCACACATGTTCTTTTCTGTATAGTTTAGTGGCCTTACACTTGATTCGTATTCACTCACATACAACCATAAGCAATTACAGCTCCGTTTAGTATCCTCTCTCAGCTAATATTGCCAATATGATGGTGACTAAACACCCACTGTCAATACTCACTGTAAGCACTGAAGCTAACATGAGAAGAACCCAAGTATGATGACTGCATCCACACACTCTCCCCAAAACACACACACACACACACACACACACACACACACACACACACACACACACACACACACACACACACACACACACACACACACACACACACACACGTCCACCACCCAGCTTGCCTCAGAAGACAATCTGATGTGAGAAAGGCCAAGGCTAAAAAAATGTGCTCCCAATCAAAGTCTCATTCTCTGTCTCTCTTTTTCTCTCTCTCTCTATTGCCTCCCTCTCTCCTCCCTCGTTCTTTCTCTCTCCCCTCTCTCTCTCTCTCTCTCTCTCTCTCTCTTTTACGACATAAGAGATTTCGAGGGGTTGCTAAATTATGGATCATTACAATCTGCAGAAATTACAGTTAATTGCTGCCACCTGTGAGGGGTCTGACCTGCCGCTGAGTTTTTCCATCATCATAAAAAAATTACGCTCCACTCTTTTCTACTCCTCTCTCACTCTGAGAACAAAAAACACGCAACACAGCTCCGTCAAAGTATATATATTATATATATATATATATATTTTGTCTTTCACTTTGACTGATGTCTTTGGTGACTATTTGATGCGATGGAATTCATTTTAACACAGACGTACCAACATTTCAGAAACACTTCCCCACAGCTAGAAATACTCGATAATGTTAACAGCAGTAATACTCCTTTTTATTACAGTGTGATAAAATTCTCCGAAAGATTTTTTGCCCCAAGGCAAGGTGTTTCACGGGACAATAATGTACATTACTGCAAATGCACAACGCGTGCGGACAGAGGACACGCAGGGTGGAAGGGTATCTTTTCATACATGCACACATACACACACACACACACACACACACACACACACACACACACACACACAGGCATAGCGTGAAGGTGGCAACACGGAATTACACACAAGTCTTGAAGGACAAACGACCGCCACCAACCACTTAACAGGGAGATAGGTGGGGGGTGGGTGGTGGTGTGGGGGGGTCTTTCACTCTTTCTCCTTCCACTCAATCAACTTGCCTAGATGGCATTTCAAATGTCCATCTCAGGAAACAGTGGGGAGGGAGGAGGCCGGCGGAGGGAATAGATAGCCTCTGCTTAGCGAAGGACTTATCGATTGGCATCCACTTCGTCCTCATCGAACGAGCGAGGGAGAGAAGTCACCTGGACACGCTAGCGTTCAAATCCTGCCGCCATATTGTTTTTTAAATAACACAGGCACTCGTTGTTGTTTTTAAATACACACACAGATGCTACGAATACACTCAGGCTAGGTTTATTTTCAACCTCCAACAGACGGTTGTACTGCTGACCACATACCCCACACTGCCCAAGGAAAGCCGATGTGAATGGGGAGGTGCAGCACCGTGACTGCGCTACGAGACCTTCATCTCCATAGAGCCTCAGGCTCCTCTCGAACGCTAACCATGACCTTGACCCTGGCCTTCTGTCCCAGTTTTCCCATGATTACTGTATTGTGATACTAATGGGGGGAATGGGATGCTGGGTAGTAAGAGGTACAGGGAGGTAGGAGGGGTGGGGGGTTGGGAGGAGGAGGAGGAGGAGGTGCTCATGTTTCCTGCTGTGGGTCGTCTAGTCCATCAGTATTCCCCCAGTGCTCTGTGTCCCAGCTGGCCAGGGCAGGGATAGACACACACACACACACACACACACACACACACACACACAGAGTGAGAGAGAGAGAGAGAGAGAGAGACATGCAGATAGAGAGACACACAAATTGATACAGACGTAAACACACACACACACATACATATACACACACATAAGCAGAGACACGCAAAATACATACAGACATTAACACACACACACACACACACACACACACACACACACATTTCTCTTTCCTGGGCCAG
>NC_045175.1:3212872-3217872 GCF_900700415.2 Clupea harengus | reverse complement strand
TCTTTTTTTTCTCTCCTCTTTTTTTTAGGTCTTTTTTATGTGACATTTTAACAAACCGACTTAAGATGTTAAAAGCGCCGAGGGAAAAAAGGACAGAATGAAAAGAATGAATGTGGAACCATAATATAGTTCTGGAACTGTGAATGGTTCCACACATATAACAAATAATGTTGACACATTGGAGAGGACTGCAAAGCACACAATTAGAGCCACCTGATCATATCTGTCTGGATAAGTGGATGGAATATCCTAACTGAGCCAAGTTATTTTTGACTATATTATGAAATATCAAATAGTTATAATAGTTATTTGTGACTATTGTGAAATAACAAATGTAAAGTTATATGATCCACACACATGTGGAAACGCTGCCTTTCTCTTGGCTGAGCGTGCTCATAGAGGGCTAGACGGTGAGGTCCTTCAGGCATTCAGCACTGGGAACTTACAGCAGCAGAGCTGCGAAGTCAACAGTTAAGTAGCGCTAAAGCCACTAGCACTCCATTTTACCTCTCAGGGGGTGGAGGAGAGTGACAAGCAGAGACACACTGTAATCCTGCGGTGTAAGAAATCTCTTTCTTTCTGTCTCTCTCTCTCTCTCTCTCTCTCTCTTTATTTCCCTCTCCCTTCTGTAAACCCCCCCCCTATGTCGACAACTCATTTCTCCCCTAAATGACTGATATAGGCTACACCACTGTCTTGTATTGATCCAGGTGTACAGGGGGGAGGAATTGGAGAGGAAGGGAGGCGAGGATCTCTGCTTAATACCTAAATGCAAGGTCTACCATCGATGAGGCTCAGTGAGATGGATGGGCCCTGTGCTTAGTCGTGACAGGCCACGCCCAGCCTTAGCCCGACTCGACACGACCCAACCCCCACCACCACCACCACACACACACACACACACACACCCACCTCCCATCGTCCAAACCCCTGATACTTCACCACGGAGCCTCTCCGTACAGGATCGCGGCCCCTGCTGCTAATCGGAACCACATGCTCCGCTTCTCCTGCCACTGAAGGAGGAGGAGGAGGAGGAGGAGGAGGAGGAGGAGGAGGGCCGGGGCCAAACGTGGCAAAACAAGACGGAGGTCTCAGTGTTGGGCCTCCGCTGGGCATTCAGGAACTCTTCTGGGGTGCACCGTTGAACAGCTACCATCATTAAATGATAGAGAGACTATTATTTTGAGCACTCTCTCTCTCTCTCTCCTCTCTCTCTCTCTGTCCACAGGCTCCACGCTGGTTGTTCGACGTTTCTTTCGGGAATCGCAGCAGCCCTATTCCACACGTTTCCTCCGATGGCCTGTTAACCACCGTACACCTGGGCTCCCCTGTGTGACCTTGCGGAGATCAACTGTTATAGGCGCAGCCGTCAAAAATTTACAACAAAGATTATGCGGATATAATTCATGCCCGTAATTGAATAGTGGATTTATGCTGATGTATTCCCCGCATTGGCTCTATCGCGGTGCCAAACCACATACCTTGTCTCAAAGCTCGCATCAGATCTTGTAAGCATTGGGGGGGGGGGGGGGGGGGTTGTGGTGGTGGGGGTGTTAATTAATTAAAGGGGTAAAACCCGTTGGGTCTCACCACATAACATCCACCTCCAGGTGATAAATCAGAAGTGTAGGGGGAGGCTGGGTGTGGGGGGTTAACAAGGCCCAGCCCAGGAGCACGTGCTGGAATGTTACCTGTGAAAGCCGTGCCAGAGATTGGTCCTGGACCCTATAGATCAGACGAGCGTGTAGAAGGGCATATATAGCGCCAAGCTCGCAGTGGGAGGAAGGAGAGGAGAGGGCAAGACAGCCCCGGAGGGGGGGGGGGGTGTGTGAAGGAGACTAGGCCTGAGGTGAATGTACAGGTGATCTATGGGGTGTTTCGTCAGGTTTAAATACCCCTGTGTCAGCTGCATACACATCCCTCTAGGTTTCTTATGACTCCGAGTAGACATAGTGGGTGGGGCGGTAACCTATGGGGAGACCTGGAGCCATGGTAACGCAGCACGGCAACGGTAACCGCTTGCTTATTTACTAACTGAGAGAGCGTCTGTTAGTGTCACTAAATAAACCTCTGGCGGCCTGTTCTCTTTCTTTACTTCATTTTTATCTCTCTTATGCACTAGCTCTCTATCCCCCCTTTATATCCTTTGTTGTCTCTTATTCTCTCTCCTTCTCTCTCTCTCTCTCTCTATCTATCTCTCTCTCACACACACACTCACACTTTCTCTCTGTATCCCTCTCTCTCACTCTCAAACATACAACATACTTTCTCTTTCTATCCAACCCTCTCTCTTCTCTCTGTCTCTCTCTCTCTCTCTCCCTTAGAGCTATCTTAAATAAAGAAGAAGTCAGTGGTGAAAGGGTGCAGTGTCCCCTATGGTGACAACTGGATTTATTCTCCGGCAGCTGCAGGAGACACCGTACCCATCCTCTCTCTCTCTCTCTCTCTCCCTCTCTCTCTCATGGCGGCCGCCCTTCGAGCCGGGGCCACAAATTCAGACATTCCTGAGAGGCGCTGGCAAGACCGTGCACATCCACGGCCAGCTGGGGTCAGAGGTGACTGCGCATGAAGAAAAGAAGGAAAGAGGGAGAACGAACGAACGAACGAAAGGAAGAAAGACACAGAAGAAAGATAGAAGGGAAAAAAAGGGAAAGCGGGTCCAAAAGGCAGGAGGAGGGTTTTTTCGTTAGGATTGGAAGTGAAGTGGGAGCAGCGGGGGGTGGATGGGGGGGTGGGGGGGGTGACAAGCTGCGGCTTGTCGAGGCTCTTTCTCTTCTCACTTCATGCCAGCATGCGGAATGTGCGTTTCAGCGTGGTGTGCTCCGACCGCCATGTGTGGGTGCGCATTGCATGGCGGGTCATTTGTTTCATTCAGAATACATGTTTCATTCACTCACGTGGGGAATAGAAGTTGACTGGAAGTTTGTAGTTTTTTTTTGTAGTTTTGTAGTTTCTCGTGTTTTTAACACTTCCTGGTTCCAAAAGAAAAAAGTCCCTCTGGAAAAATGAATAGGTTTTTTGCAAATGTGGCGAAAATAAGGTGTAGGCGAAACAACACAAGGGCGACGCCTATGAAACTGAGCACACAAGGCAACACATTTGGGGATGGATGGTAGAAGGGATGGATGGTAGAGAGTGACACATTAACGCAACCTGCATTTGTGAGAGATGGTCAAGAAAAAAGAACTAACATACAAGCTGCAATTTTCCAGTTTCTTATCGTTTTTGTGTGTGTGTGTGTGTGTGTGTGTGTGTGTGTGTGTGTGTGTGTGTGTGTGTGTGTGTCTGTGTGTGTTTAGAATAGGACTGGGCATTTTCAGGAGGGCTACCAAGAATAATTGAGTGGCTTCGGGCAACCCTCTCGCTGGATCGCACTGAAACACATCAACAGCTAGCAGTGTCACGCTTTCTTCCTCAAATCCATCTATCGCCCACACTCAGTGCGACCACAATTTCACTTCTGCTTCAGAAAAACAACCAAAACACCGTTCTCACGACTCCAAACACACACACACACACACACACACACACACAAACACACACACACATACACACTCACACCCAGTCGGCGGAAGGTAGTCCTTATTAATACCTTGGACCCGCGAGCCATCCAGAGCAGACGTGTTTTTATGAACCCAGAGAGGAAATGGTGTCTGGGGATGCGTCTGTGGCAGGGTCGTCATGTCTGGGAGCCAGAGATAGGGGCCCGGCCCTGGTGTCCGCCACACCACCCCCCCACCCCCCCATCTCTCTGACTGTCCTATAATTACATTCAGAAGTGACCAATACCGCCCGACTGGCCACAGTCTCCACGCTTCAGTGGTGGGGTTGACTGTGAAGGTTTAGTGACAGGAACTCCACTTCTCTGAGATAACAGACTGCTAAAGCAGGCCCTGAAAAATAACAACACAGCATACTCCAGCATGTAACTTCACAAGAGCGAAGGAGACTAGCACGTGAATTTAGCTATTGAATTTGGAGCACATTTTAAAAATGCTGGAACTGACCAAACTAACAGTCAGCAGAGGTGACAAGACTGCGGTGAGAATGTAAAAGATGTCCAAAATAGAGAACAGAACCGCAGAGCAGCTCCACAGAACCTCGAATGAGTCGATACACAAACCCGAACCAAACAAAACCAACTCAAATGACCTAAGAGCCGCACCTTTGATCTCGTATCTCATGGCTAAAAACAAAATGTATCCAAGTATCCATAAACCATGAACATAAACACGTGCAGCAACAGTGAGGTGAGGAGTGGCACGGTTGACGTGGTGACACTGTGGCAAGGTTGCCATGGTATTGCCACTGGAGACACAGCGCATCGGAAGGGCTTCCTTCCTCAGCTGTAAAAAAAAAAAAAAAAATGCTCCCACTGCGAGGGCCCAGAACTTCAGTTTCCTCGAACGGACGAGGGGGCAACAGTTCAGAGAACAGGAGAGAGGGAGAGAGAGAGAGGGAGGGAGAGAGAGAGAGAGAGAGAGAGAGAGAGAGAGCTTGGGGAAGGAGAGCTTGTTCTAACTGCCCCTCATTTAGAGAAAACAGAGAGAGCAAAAGGGAACCAAGGAGAGAGACAATGAGAGAGAGAGAGACAGAGATAGAGAGACAGAGAGAGAAAGACAGAGATAGAGAGACAGAGAGAGAAATACAGAGATAGAGAGGGAGAGAGAGAGAGAGAGAGAGGGTTACAAGAGGGGCAGAGGGAGGGAGGGAGGGCGCACTGATGTACTCATGAAGGTCCTCCTCATTTCCAAGTATTGGTACAGGCTTGATCCCCCCCCCCCACCCCCCCCCCCCCCCCCCCCCCCCCATAACCCCCTATGCGGCCATACAGATTCTCAGGGCAACATATAGCACAGAGTATCCATGGCACTGCTCCATATAGAGCCTGAGACTCCGGCAGCCATAGATCTCCTGCTGCTTCAGGACTGATTCTATGAACGTGACGGAAAGGAAAATGGGTCGTGACGTTGCACAACCTCAAAAGCACGTGCCTGATG
>NC_045175.1:3165372-3197872 GCF_900700415.2 Clupea harengus | reverse complement strand
TCAGCTGCAAGCTTCTGCGGTTATATACAGTGAGCCCCGAGGAGTCACTGGGTTTAGGCAGTAAAACAACATGGCCCTTTAGTGTAACATAATGTCAGTGACCCCAGACTATCATGTTCGCAGTTTCACAATACTGCATAGATTAGCTTTACGGCCATGTTAGGCAGCTGACAGAGGCATAAAACATGTATGTGAGAACAAGGGGACAGGGAGACAGAGAGAGAGAGAGAGAGAGAGAGATAGAGAGAGAGAGAGAGAGAGAGAGAGAGAGAGAGATAGTCCTAACAAGGTTCAGGCAAAAAAAAGTTTATATTCTGTCTGCAAAAAAAATCTAATCCAAGAAGGCAACCTGTGACAACCGATCCATTAGATGTGTCCAGCTAAAAAAAAAAAAGTTTCAAAACTATAATTCAGAAGTCTTATCCAAGAACAATTTTCCAAGTCCTTCATTGGAAACCACTTCTTTTCCCCAAAAAAAGTTTTCAATCATTAGAAAAACACTCTGTAAAGTATCAGTGGAAAATACTTAGAGAATCTCAGCGCAGATAGCATTACACTCAAAAGCCACAAAGTGGAAAAGTGCCTCAGAGATCCACTGCAACACACACACACACACACACAGACACACAGACACACCACTTCAAGCTTTGGCCAGGAAACAGGCCGAGGCGGGGGAATATCCATGCGTTCGGCTCAACCCTACTATTCCTGGGAATACTGGGTACTAACCAGGGTGGGTGAGACGCTAACGCTGTTTTGCAACTCAGTGCTATGGTTTTTATTTTGGTGTTTATCCTGGATGTGGTCACACTGTGGCTAGCTCTCCTCATTTAAGAAACGAGGCAAAGCGGTGACAATTAGCGGCGATATAAATTCCTAAAAAAATGCTTCAGCCCCGGCAGCTGAGAATAATTATGACCGTCCCGCAGTTTATCTTATTTATTTATTTCCGTTCCTTCATCTTCTGAGTGTGAATTTGAAGATGTGTGTTTACAAGTGCCGGGAGTCAGTGCCTGGAAATCCAGCTACATCTGTCATTCCCACATGAGACGAACTGGAACTGCCAAGAGATATTTCTTATTTGTGGTCAGGGAGACACAGTTCTTTTCCTCTGCACTCCTCTCTCTATTTCCTCTCTCTCTCTCTCTCTCTCAATTTGTTTTCTTTTTCTCTTGAAAGAAGCAGGAGTTGGAGAGGGAGAAGGAGAGATGACGAAGGGAGGTGAGAATGGTTTGCAACTCATGACTTCTCCTTTTGCCAGGAATCTATACAATTATGAAAGCAGACCTTCCTACCGTCAACTGTCCAATAACAACAACTAAAACTGTCTGAACACCCATTTTCTGATGGTTGCTTAACTGTTTCAGACCTCCTCAAGGCGTATATCACACCTGCCTTTACGTCAAAGAATATGGAGAAGCGTACATTTACCATACTAAGACTGTATCAAATCCACATGTTTTTCAAGCAAATGTGTTTCCATACGAAGTGATACGAACTGATGAGGAGTTATGCTTCCTCAGGTCAACCCTTTCAGCTATGAAGGAGCAACACTCTGAAACTGGTAGCAAGATGGCACCCATCTTGCCCTTAAGACACCCATCCTGACAGCACAGCACACTCCGTAACGTTTCCCGTACCTGTTATGTTCTCCTGCTTGGGCCATATTCCAGGGGAGGCCATGGATAAGTTATCCTTGTGGTTGTGGGGCGTCACCTGGACGGCCACCTCGACCGGGTGGCGTCCGCGACGCCCGGGGGTGATAGTGGCGCGCACCAGGCACGAGGGGGTGGTCGGCGACCGCGGAGGGGGCCTGTCGAGGTCCTTGTCCAGGCAGTGGCTGCGTTGGCACTGCCTGCGCTTGTGGTCGATAAACAGCAGGATGTCGGACAGGGGAAAGCGGGAGTGGCACAGCCCGCACGTGAGGAGGTCCGGGTAGCCTTTGGGCGAGGAGGTCGCAACTGGGAGCAGGCAGGCATCGTCCTGGGGCTCCTCGGGGAGGGCGGCCGTCACAGGCTCAGCTACATGGGTAACAACAGGTGAGACAAAAGGTGAGAAAAAGATTAGATAAAACATATAGCCACAAAACAACAGAAAGCTCTGGTTACTCTGGTACTCTGGCAAACAAACAGAAGACTACTTTGCCACTACTTACTTCAAGACTATGTTGCCACAAAACAAACAGTAAATGCATTTAAGAGACTCATTCTTTACAGACTTATAACCACTAAGTGATGGGTGCCTATGTTCTCATTGTGTGCTGAAATGCCATGTTCCACCTGTAACAAGGAACTGTTGCCTTGATTTTGAATGTGTTGTTGACAGAAAGAAAGTAAGAAAAAAGGAAAGAAAGAAAGATGAAATGACTGGCTGCCCAGTGTATGAAAGAGAGCCAGGGTTGCTCACTCGCTGAGCAGAGTTAAGTAGCTTGACCCTCTTTATCACGCAGCCAATCTCACGTTTTAATGAACTTAACACCGCAGAGAATCAAAAAATAGATTTTAATTTGAGTTCAAGATGATTGGAACCCATTTAGTTAAAGTGCTGGGATCTTCTGAACTACTGAGGTTAGATATTGAGGGGCGTATGTGGGGTAGATCCCAAAGGAACCGAGACAGACAGCATATGAAAGAGCAATCAGAACGACATATTGCACTCCAAACTGGGATATCGAGATAACGGTTAATTCTTGCCGCCGGTGCTGGACTGCCCTTGATTCCGTGTCAGGTCGGGGGGGGGGGGCTTGTGCGACATTCCAGCGCATTTGACGGTATTAATAAGAACGGAACTATGTTTCCGTTTCTCAGAGACCTATATTCAGTAAGTAAGCCGCTCTAGATGAGCACAGAGATGTGGTTAAAGCCAGGTTCACCTTTCACTCCACCCCCATCAAACATAAACATTACGTTGCATGCAATGGGCACTCTAATAAACCGAGTAAGCACACTAACCACGTTCCACTGCAAACAGGCCCATGGCCATAGGTAAAGAAACCCGTCAGGTGTCAAAGTTAAACTTAAAAAGTAATTCTTCTCTTATTGTGACCAAAGCCTTCGTAAATGTTTCTTACAAGCGGAATTGGCCTCTTTTGTAGGCTACAGCTTGAGGTTGGAGAGAACACCCTGCACACCTGTATGTGCTATTTAAAATGTAATATATTGCGATGTTCAATTGTGTCACTACATTCAGTTTTGTACATGCAATTTTTCAGAGTATGGTGTCGAAGACGGTTGTATCAAGTTCAAGTTCAGATTCAGTCTCTTGACAATTTTCTGCCCCCTACCGATCGCATTTTTACAAACGCGACTTGTGGTAGCCAAGGACCATCGTGAGCATGCCTGACCTTCTTCATGAAACAATAACTAAACCGAGCCGTAACCTAATGAATACCAATCGTCCAACGTCAACTAACGTTCTCCGGTTTGAGTTCATGGTTCGTGAGGATTTCTGGGGATAGGTTTTGAGAGTAGACAGCTCTTATTGGGTGCAAATGTAGAGTAGCCTACAATCAAGTGGTCTCGGCAATAGACTCTCCGTGTGGTCGCAAGGTACAGACTCTGCTGTGCGCCTTGAGTGGAACAAAGTATTCTCAAATAAATCTTATTGGTGAAAACGTAGATAAACTGTGAACTTTCACGTGTTTTTATCTGTGTCAGTCGTATTGGAATCACGGATATATTGTCCACCGCAACCCAGAATATAAAGACATTTATGCGCTGAAGTTACGGAATGCCTCTGAAAATACAACCAATGTAGTGACTTGTACTTTTAAAACCGATCTGCAATGGAATTAGTTAGAGCTTTGTGTCGGTTTCTTCTTTAGACATCTGTCGAGGTGAATTTTCACCGCGCATAAAACCACAAGAAATGGTTTGGCATATACAGACTACGCTGGCTTCTCCGTTTAAAACAAGTTGTTGAAATAAGCCAATTCACATTCATATAATTTCCTTTCAAGTAGGCTATAGGTAAGACCACAGCATTATCACTATCATAACACGTGAGGTCTCTCAGATCATTGCTATGTTGCAGAATTTGTTTGTTATGTTTGCCAGCCGACGTAAGTAGCGCTCCTCGGTTGCAGTCCGCTCCGCAATATCCTATGCCTTCGCTCCGCGATATCATAGGCTATGCTTTGAACAATCCATTCATTCTCAAAGCTGAAAATGCGACACTTTAGTTGCAGCTGTCTTACTGGAGTGATTTCAAATAACTTTAGTCAAAACCTGAACCCGCGTACAAAGCATTTGAGTAAATGTGGTGAGTATCGCCACGCTTCTCAGTTTTCTTCAGTCCACAGAGGAGCACCCACGGAGTCCCGTGTCCTAAGCTCGAACGGTGGACCAAAGAGTACGCTCGTAGTATCCCGCTACGTGGTCCTGCATTGTCAGAAAAATCAAACAGATAGCAATCACAATAGCAAATTGTCCTCAACTTACGCGAAAACTCCCGCTTGCTTAAGTGCTGGGGTTTGCCCTGCTTGCGGCGAGACATAGTGAGAAGTGGAGCCTTCAGCTTGGATCACATTGGGAATTCCAAAGTCTTTACAAAGGAGGCTCCGGAGGAGAAAATGTCTTCATCGATGCGCTGGACATCAAAAACAGATACACGAAAAATTAATCACAGGTTAGACCAGGGAGGCGCGCACCATACACACGGCGCAACAGACTTCATGGCTTTTCCTTCCGAAAGAAAGTGAGAGACAGAGCGATGAAGAGGGTGGCAGAGAAGCCCCCTGAGCTGCAAGTTCAAGTGCGGACGTGACGTTCCAGCGAACTTGAACGTCAGGAGATAGATGGACACAGACACGCACGACAGGGGCAGGACGGTGCAGGCGGGTAGGAGGGGTGGGGGAGAAGAATGAAACCAATGGACGGTCATTATGGGCTGCATATGAAAAATAGACCCTGGGAAGCCAATGGGTGGAAGGATCAGGGGTTGGGGGGCGAGAGAGAGAGAGAGAGGGATAAAGAGAGAGAGAGAGAAAGAGACGAGTAGCCAGAGCAACCAATTATTGACATAGGTTCAGAGAGTCCGCTGGAGGGTTACTTCTAGAGGAAATTGGCTGCCACTCTTTCCCCTTATCTCGGAAATAGATTATAGGCAAAGCGAGGCAAACGGAGGAGAAATGCCGCCCCCCCCCCCCCCCCCCCCCACCCCTCCACCCCCCAACACCTTGAGGTCCACATTGCAATATGAAAATGAAAACATTCAACATAAACACATTCTTAGAACCATTCTTAGAAACCTTTTGCCAAGTTGAGAAAACAGCGTTTAGCTCTAAGAGAGAGTTATAGTTGTGCATTCCATGTGAGAAACAAACGTGTACTAGACCTTGTCATGAGTGATTTCTCAATAATTTTGGTACAATGTACAAAAAATATGTTATGCATGAAAAACGCTAGTAACGGTCGATATAGGGCAACTGAAAATCTCAATTTCAGTTATACCTCAGAGGGAAATAGTTATATGAAATGCTACGTCAGGCATTATGCCTGATAAATATTTAACTTCACTTAAAAACTCAAATCTGTATGGTTCTTTTCACATTTCTTGTCAACATTAAACATGGTCGACACAAGATAATTTAAAATAAGAACGGGCTCCCTCATTTAACAATGTAGCCTTTGGCGTTTCTGTCTTCAATCTGATTCAATTGTACATTAAGGCTCCTTTTTGACCCCAAACCCCGTGAAACCAATAGGAGCTGTAATTTGAACAGATTAGACCATTCGTTCGCTATTCATTTGGTGCCTCAAAGAGTTGTGAAGCATTCGCATAATTTGGTAGCCATTGGTAAATAGTTTTTTTCTCTGAAGAATAAATGTGCTTCAAACTCAGTTCTGTGATTCTGAAGGAACAATGGATATATATATATATACTGTATATATATGTATATATATATATATGTGTGTGTGTATGGTCTGGAAAAGGTGTATATATGTTTTCCGCAATTCCTGTGGATTCTATGCATCTTCATTCTTTGTTTCAGGTGCTTTTCGCATCCTTTTACATTTTCCATGGTCAGAATGTCCATAGCCTAAATATAATAAAATGGCATAAATCACATAGACTAGAAGTGTACAATGTTTATGAATACTGGGAATGTAATTCTGTTTCATGATTCATTACAGAGTAATCCATAAACTCTTTTATTTCTGACAACAAAACTTCTAATTGCATTTTCTGAGAGCGCAAAAATGTAGCCTATCCAACGTGATCTCGGAGGTACAGCCAGTGACTGGACGGTTATTTGAGACCAACGCTCCCTCTACCGGCACATTCAATTAATTGTTGAGCTCCTATCGAAAAACATTGAGTGGTTACTTGAGGCCATCTAACGAGCGGGAAACGAAATTGCATTTCCGTAATTCCTGAAAAAGTCGAGGCTATTTTAAAAGTGGCGCTTACAGATATGGTGCCGAAGTGCTACAGACAAACCCATACCAAGCTCGCTGCGGTGCTTGTAGACTGTACCACCCAAACCTTTATCAATCCAACAATAATCCAACCAACCAGTCACATCAATGAATACCAGCAAACGAATAAATACACACAAATAAACAGAGCGCAAACAAGACGAAATAAGAAACAACCCAAAAATGTCTAAAACCAACAAAAAGTTGTAATAATTACGATCCAGTATTGACAACCGTGTCATGACTCCTACTCTGCTGCATCATCAGTATGTTGTTGTTGGGCCTAGTTCATTTATAAAAAGTGAATTAGCCTTAGCTTGGTTTATGTAAATACAGGCTATAGGCTACATAGACCACTATTCTACAACTATTCACATTTGCTATCATCGCCAGCGGGTTCGTAGATTATTGAAAGCCTTTATTGTCATTGGATTTGCATAATACGAAATTTGGAATCATCTGCTTAACAGTGTTCTAACCCACTCCTGTTCTCTTATCTTCTTCTCTCCTCATCCTTTCCCCTTGTAGTCCGTAACCTTCGTCCACCTTTCACCACATTCCACTTCTCTTCCGAGTTGGCCTTAGATGGTATGGCTTTTTGAACCAGGTCCGGTTAAGTCCTTGATTTAGAGCACCTTAAGAGAATGGTCATTGATGATGGAGATACAAATAATGAATCGAAAACTAAATAGTAAAAAAAAAAAAATGTATAAGCATTTTAAGTATAGAGCAGAAAGACATACAATAAAAGAAAAGGCATTCCCTGATCGCACACCTATTCCGTAATTTACGTAAAGCATCTTTTCCAAATGTATCACTGCAGCGCCACCTTGAGCCAAAGAAGTCAATGACAACCTTGACTTGGGTTGGGCAGCGAATGATGATCTATGCAGAAAGCCACATCGGGAATATATGCCTGACTGCCGCAAAAAACGGAAAGGGACACAACACGGTAAGCACAGTGCGCACGTTTTCATCAAGAAGGATCACACCCAAAATGTAATTCTGTAACTGCACTAAAACGATGGCAAGAATCGCAGAGATGGTTAATTAGCCATGTTCGCGTCTTCCTTTATTGCACGGCCTCGGCGTGATTCGATTCGGAAATATCACATGATGGTGATCATTCAGATAGGCTATTGACAACAATGTTTTGAATTTAGTCGGTGTCCAATGGCAATGAAGACTTCAGCTATAATTTGTGTGGACTGGAATACGAGATTAACGGAAAAACATCTAGTGAGCATCCTTTAACCCGGTGGTCGGTATGCAAATGTCTAAATGTAATGTTTATTTGTTCCACATATGTCCAGGCACATCTCGTAAATTATAGCGTACACGGAATAATGTGTTATTATTGCGTTGAGAAGAATCCATCTGGGAACAAAGCTGTTTATTGTGTAGGTTGACATTGTTGGTGCCGTTACAGAACTGTCAATACACAGTGTTTCGATCAGATACAAGCTATTGAAATGTCATCATCAGGTTGATTCGGATTTGAAATCGGCCGTGTGTTTGCATTTAAAGGGTGTGTTAATATACATTTTCAGATTTACAAATGTTACGAATCTATTGTATTCTATTTCATGCATTTACAAATAGGTCAATTGGCTTATCCATATCACTTCGAATCAGATCTGAAAATACGACCCGTGTAGAGGAGGGATGGGTACAGAAAATCGTGGTGTGCTAGCGTAGAGCTTCACGCCTGACCGCACACTATTAAGGCCAAGCCATACTTCCAAGACTTCCTGGTGTGATGGGTTGTGCTGCACGACCCAGCCTGCACACACAAGATGTCTGAGGGTTTAGGTTGTGGTGGGGGAATATAAAACAAAATTTAGATACAGCGAAAATGCGTAACATGACAAATCCAAGTTGATGAGGTTTGTAGAAAACACTTTTCGTGTCGCTACGAAAGGCGGCAGTATGCTTTTTTTTTCCTGAAGAAAAAATGATTACATTTCTCAGCGCCCCAAATCTGTCACAAAATGTGGCGTTTAGGCCACCACTTGAAGTGAATAGACTACTGAAGGGGTGTTCTTTATATTATTTGGTGAAATGCTACTACCACAGTGTAAGGGAGTTTGGCTGGAGCTGGCTTTTGAAGATGACTGCTATGTGTCCGAACCCGATCAGGTAGCAGTGGGATATGAAAGACAAGACGTGAAGACCATTGTCACATTGATTGTCTTGCCGTCGTCACATTTAATCTACCAAGAGCTGGTTAGTGTCTCTGGTTAGACTCTTTCCAAGAGCTGGTTAGTGTCTTAGACTCTTTCCCTGCACACCGTTTAGAAAGAAACACTGTCTCCCTGGGTGTGACTCGGGCCAGATAGAATAATTTGATTCAATGAGGCACTCTATTTCCAGGATCGAGGGAGGAATTATCTTATTTGTTCTGGAATGGGTGGAATTTTCTGGAATTTTTAACCTGTTATCTGTTGAATGTCTTGTTGTCAGTTATTGTTAGACACACATGGCCCATGGGAAGATGGCCCATGGGAAGATCTCATAGTTCAAGAGCTCATACACCAAAAATCCAGTATGGGAATATAAAATTCCTAGCATTGGATACATTGATAAAGCATACACTAGACTGGATGGATGTAAAGGTGCATACATAGATTTGATAGACATAGAATTGATATTAATTGATATTCTACTGACATTTTTTCAAAGGTCCATTCGTTTTATTTGAATTGTGCTTCTGAAAGTTTTTTTTTGCTGTTTGTGCTTTTGCCTGTCACCAACTCCAGTGTTCACAGCTCGGAGATTGTTTATTCTTCTCTGCTATTTTTTCTCCAAGGTGAAACTTCTCATGAACTAAGATGACGTAGAGGTCAAGGGTCAGATGTGAGTGCCACCTAGCCGCGCAGAGATGAGTCTGACGACCTGGTTCCTGGTGAGCAGCGGGGGCACCCGCCACCGGCTGCCCCGTGAGATGATCTTCGTAGGCCGAGACGACTGCGAACTTATGCTCCAGGTAAAGAACAAAACTCCACTTCCCATGATTCAGTCTGTTGCACACAGACATGATGATGTTCTCTAGTGTTTTGTGTATGTCGACGGGTACTGCTTTTTGTTGTCTGCAGTCTCGCAGTGTTGATAAACAGCACGCTGTCATCAACTATGACCCTGCCACGGACGAGCACAGAGTGAAGGACTTGGGCAGCCTTAATGGAGTAAGTCCGGCTATAATATTTAAAACTATACTGCATTTATTTGAATTAAAGTGGAGGATTTAATCTCTGCGCTTCCTCACTTTATTTGGATTTCCCCCCAATGCAGACGTTTGTGAATGATGAAAGAGTACAGGAGCAGATCTACACCACTCTGAAGATCGATGACAAACTGAGGTTTGGCTATGATATCCTTTTCGGTAGCCATAACTGACCCCTCAGCAGCCTTCATGCTGAGCAGGCCTCATTCACTAGACACCATGCTAAGATGATGCTAAAGTGTATATGATGCTACGGCACTCATTTTGAGTAAGATGGATACAAAATGACGTTGTTACAAAACAGGGTGGTGGGTCTGCTGAAAGTTTGCGTACTTACTGCTAAGTTGTCCTTAACCTGATGCTAAAGTGTAGATAACGCTACAGCGTAGACTTATAATATGGTGGAATAACAATAATGTTAGAAAACAGTGTGGTGGGTCAGCTGAAAGTTTGCGTATTTGTCCTTAACCTGGTGCACATACCAACCTCTTCACCGTGGTCCGGGGGGAGCTGCACGTCCCGGAGGAGGCCCTAAAGGTGCGTTCACAAACACGCAAAACAGACATGGGTATAGCATGACATGTTTGTCTTTCATTACTGAACAGTGGATGAAGAAAGACGATCAGTGGTATCAGTTAAACTGAATCTGAAGTCTAAGTTTGAGTGCAGACATGTTGGTTTGGCTGTGGGATGGTTTTGGGGTTGGGCCGTGGGTTGAACAAATGAGTTTGTTTTCTTGTTTTGATACTTGCAAAATATACTGTAGCTTTTTGTATTCTGGATAGATATGATGAGATGTCCTTCGTATGAGGTCATCCTTATTACTGAATCTTACGTAGTCGTGTTCATCACTGCCCATCTGCTAGCATGAGAAATTCACCAGTCAGCTCCAGCTGGCCAAGAAGCCAGTAGGGACGGCAGAAAGTTCCAGAACTGCAGAACCTAAAGGTGCCGAGGGGAACAACGAGAGCCCAGCCAAACCTCCAGAAGCACCCAAAGGAGACGACAAGGCAGCAGGTGAGGGTGGAGTGGATCTAAATCTACTGTAGGACTGGCTGTTTCCATGCACACACAGAGGCAAGCATACCGTGCACACTTAAGGAACTAGGGTCTAGTAAATAGGAACTAAAGCGAACGAAGCATCTGATGTAGAATGCGGTTCAACAGCCTACTTCTTTTTGTCCTGTTGTTTGTTTGGTACTGGATCTCAGTCAGAGGATCTTTTATGAAGTCAGCTTCAGTAGTTTGCCTGTGCTGTGGAGTTCTTTGCACGGCAGACTGTGTTCTAAACCAGAGTGGTTCTATCTCCTGCCAGCTGATTTAGCCGTGCAGCATAGGGGGACCCCTCTCTACGGGCAGCCATCTTGGTGGGGGGATGGTGATGCCGACGATGAGAACTCAGTGAAGCAGGATAACAAGCCCTCAGATCCTAAACAAGCCAGATGTGAACCAGGTATGTCAGAGGAACTCGTTTGTCGTGATAATGAACCCATTGCATATATTTCCACTACGGACTACGGAGAGACAATATATAGTTCGGAAATATCCTAGAATAAGCTGTTAATGTCAATTTCATCCCGCAGGCAAAGAGGTTAACTGTTATTGAAAGTCGCCGAGTCTATGTCACTGATAAGTCTCTGTTAACTCTCAACTGTTGGTTAAGACTTTCATTTTGGCTTGCAGATGCTAAAGATGCTAAAGATGCTAACAAACCCGGAGTGGTTCAGGGACCCAGCCAAGATCCAGGGCCGGAGCCCAGCTACTTTGAGATCCCCTCCAAAGAGGCGCCCACAGCGGGGGGTGGCACCAGTGACACCCAGCCCAAAGGTCACCAGGGTTCTGGAGCCACCAAGGCAACAGACCAAACCCCCTCCCAAGACCCCTCCGCCCACGGGCACGCCTCCTTCACGATTGACTTTGACACGCTGGCACCGGGGAAGGTCACGGGGAAGGAGCGGGGGTCAAAGGGCAGCCAAGAGCACCGGGCGCGGCCGAAGAGGGGGGCGGGGGAGGAGCTGAGTGCCCTGCAGGCTGCCATGGTAGCGGCGGAGGTGAAGGTTGCTGATTGGTTGGCCCAGAATGAGCTGCCACTGGCGAGATCGGAGTCTGTCGCAGACGATGACGGAGACAGTGTCAAGAGTGACGTGCCTGTCCAGCTCAAGAGTCTCCGAGGTAGGAGCAGACACACACTCCCCCCCCCCTACACACACACACACACACACACAGAAGCATACGTTTACGTACATTCACATAACAACACAATCATAGCATGTACTCACAGCTATAAACATGTAGTGTGCATACTGATTACGTGCACGTACAAGCCCCCTCCTCCACCCCCCTCCCCACACACATGAACACACACACACACACGCACACACATGAACACATACACGCACATGCACACACACGCACACACACACACACACAAACACACACACACAAATCTAGAGATAAACACGCACACAGTAAACATCTCATCATTCTAGCCCCAGGGTGTATGAGCTCATCTCCTTGTGGCTGCAAGTATGAAATGTTCAGTCACATGTGCCCTGCTTTCTCCCTCTATCTCTACTTCGTTTTTTTCCCTCTCATCTTTTCTCTATCCCTCCATCTCTGCCACAGCCCTTTTGCTTTCTTTCCTCATAACACGTATTCTCTCCCTCACTGACTTTAAATCTTCCTGACGTTTTGGCCAGTTTCCAATTCTCTCTATCTACTTTTTTGTCTCCCACTCTCTATTGTTCTCTCCCTCTCGATCTACCTCTCTATCTCTCTCTACCTCTTCTCTCTCTCGCTTTCACTGTCTCTCTCACTCTCTCGCTTTCTCTGTCTCTCTTTCTCTCTCTGGTGGCAGGCCGTATTAAAATCAAATATGCTTATTATAAAATGGTTAATGTCATTATGTGTTTTTCTACAGTTTGGGGGGGGTGAGGTGGGGAGGTGTCATGTGAAATTGGTGGTGATGGCAGTTGGTGTGACAGGGAGGGTAGTATTTTCTATGTGAGTATGTAGGTTTTGCGTGTGGGGAATATTAATCTTGTAGCTGTTTTATTGGTGTAGGTATGTGAGAAAGTAAGGCAGTTGTGTAATAAAGGAACGCTAAACCTCTCTTTCTCCCCCTCAGGCAGTAGGCATGAGGATGGCACACAGAGTGACTCAGAGAACCTCCTGGGTGAACAGTTCGCCCGCCGGGCGCTACTACAGGAGAGGGGAGCTCGCGGGCTACGCTCAGGCATCGCCAGGGCCGACGGAGCCTTCCCCGCCCGGGACGACCCGTACAACGACAAGCCCAACCACCGGCCCCAGGTGGCCAAGAAGGTTCCACCTGTCGGAGGGGAGGTGAGGGAAGCTGCTGCCGCCAGTTCCTCCTCACACAGACCTCCCAAATCGGTGCCGTCCTCCACAGGAAACAGGGAACCGCATGTTGACCCCCGGGAGGGTCCTCAAAGGGGTCGCCATAGCGACGACCTCAGTGACAGGGGCACATACACCATCGATTTCGAGAATGGAAGTCGTGAGGTAGAGGAGGCCAGACGGATGATTGACAAGGTGAGGCAGCAACTGGGGGTGTCAGCCATTTTATTTCTATGTCCTTCATGTGCTTACTGTTTTGTCTCTGGATAGGCGGGGGTCAGGGGTCATTCAGAGGCATAGGGATCCATCGTTATGCACCGATTTGGAATAGACTTTTTCAGTCATTCCAATTGCTTGGGCCCAATAAATGAACTGCAGTCATAAACTCGCGGATGTGTATTATCATGATTTTCCATTACCATACAAAGTTGGTGTGTGTTCAAGGTTTGTCTTGGTCAATAAGGGCACTGTGTTAACAGCTACAAAGGCCTTAAATTACAGCTACAAAGACCTAATTTCTTATATGACAAGAAGATGTACTCCATCCTTGAAGTATCATAGCTCATATCATTGCGTTTTCCCCCAAAACATAAAACCCATCCAAATACTTCCATCTGATTTCATCACCACTAACCAGCACCTCCCATCCCACACGCTGGCCAGAATGTAATTTATTCTGCAAGAGCATCTGGGTCAGTGTGAAGTGACCACCATATGCCCGTGTGTGCTTGTTTGTGTGCTGGGAAGGTTTTTGGAGTGGAAGATAACCAGGCTCTGACTAAGCTCCGCTACCCAGAACACCAGCGGGACCGGGTCAGCATTTGCCCCAGGCCGGGAGCGGTAGAGAGCAGGAGAGCAGCCGCCCATATGGGCTATGAGGTGCCGCACAGCACTGCTGCAGCTACTCCATCCGGTCTCTGAAACACACAAGTGATATGTAGAAGCCCACGTCTAAGTTCTAATAGAATTTAGAATTTACAATATAGAAGTAATGTAATGACACAGTAGGTCCAAACCCCTTTGGAGGGGCTAATAAGTGTAATGCACTGCATAAGAACAGAGAGTAGGCTAATCTAACATCACCGTGGCAACCGACAGCCTCTGCAGTGCACCACCTAGAGTAGACTGTTATGATTCAGAATAGCCTCACCAGTATCCTACAGATCCTCACACACATCGACACACACAATAGCCTCACCAGTATCCTACAGATCCTCACACACATCAACACACACTTTCCTCTGACATGCACTAGCGCAAACTTGGAGGCACAGCCATCAAAAAAGCATCAGACTCTCGACTTTCAGCTGCAGCCCACACGCAACATTAGCAGTCTGTTGATGCTTGGGTGGGGTAGTGGTGGTAGCGCTGCTATTTTCGATCCCCTACACTGGTGGTTAGTTGTCATATGCAAGATGACTCCTTTTTTAAAAGTGGGTTAATCTGTTCGTGGGGGGATTGGTCTAAGTCTCTCTGCCTCGTTCCAGGTCGTGCCAGAAGATTTGGTGGTGGTGGGAGGTCCTCGCTGGGTCTCACAGTGGGCGACTTTAGCTGCCAGTCACGTGAGGACTGATCCGGAAGGTTCCGGGGCTGAATCGCATGTGTATGTCAGTGATGAGAAAGGTAGTACACAGAATTTTCTGAACCTTAAAAATGCCATGTGGCACAACGTCTCGCCAGAGCAATGTCTGGAGAGAACTCCTTGAAATTGTGTTTAATTCTGAGAACAAGAAGGCGAGTGTTCTCAAAATCATGTCCACAATTTAAAGCATAAAAGCATGAATCACTATTGCACCTTCTAAAGGCAACTCAAGATGTGTCAAATGTGGGTTCATTCATCATTCTTACCCGCATTAAGACCAAGATTCCTACACGGTTGTCTTGGGATATATAGTTTAATGAACATCTTGCTTTGTGAGATTATGTGTAATGTAATGTTGTGTTAAAAAAGTGGTAGAACTTAACCTTTCGTTGTTGTTTCATATCATATCACAAGTCATAAATCATCACTCAGGTTAGGTGAGTACATTTCATTATTTATTATTTTTTTTGTCTCAGCTGATGTTAGTGAAGTCTCCCAAAGCTCAGCCTCAGTTCCCTCATCCAGCCAAACTGAGCGCAAGAGGAGGACCCTACCCCAGCCTCCATCAGAAGAGATGACCCTGGATGGCTCCAGGAGCAGGCCAGCAAGGTGGCCTCCCACCTCAGAGAAACAAGACACAGAGACCCAAGAGAAGGAGAGCAAGTTTCAAGGTCCATCCAGGGCTAGCCACAGGCCTATAGGAGGTTCCCCGGTAACCAGTGACCAAACAGGGGCAAGAGGCGTCAAGCAAGCCCCAGGCTCGGCCCCAGAGGTAGGCCGTCGGACTGGCCAGCAAGGTGGCGGCTCCCCTTGCAAGTCGGTGGGCAGCGGAGACAGAAAGAGTGCGGACGGGAGGAGAAAAAAAGAGGAGGACAAGGAGAAGTTGGGGAAACCCTTGCTGAGGCAGGAGAGCTTCACTGTGGAGAGATCCAGCGTCAACGTCCCCCTCCCATGCATCGACAGCCACACCTCCGCTGCCTCCACGCAGACCAGAGACCCGTTGGGTGGCAGCAATGGAGTCGACGCTGCCTCTTTGCTGAGAGACAACGAGGCCGTGGCCGCCTTCCTGGAGACCACGCTGTCAGACCTGGCCGATCCTCCGAGCTACTCCCTGGAAGGGTCGATGTCCCCAGAGTCGGACATTGACACCACTAGCACTGTGAGCCTAGCAGGGGGTGAGGGCGGCCGCAAGGTGGCGCAAAAGAGGCGTCCGGTAGCCGGGCAGCCGAGGGTCGCGGCTGGTGCTGCGAACAAGGGAGGGGTGCAAGACAAGAAGAGGTCTTCTCAGCCGCCGACGGCACCAGGATCGCGCTTGCGAGCATGGACATCGCTTGAGCTGACTGACGACGACCTGAACTCCTCGCTGCTGTCAGACACACAGCCGACTGTGCCTTCACGCGGTCGTGGACAAGCGCAGTCCGGTTCAAAAGCAGAACCGGCTGGTGGCCGGGCCGGCAGAGGGAAAACCGTAGCGGGATCGGCGTCCGTCATGCCCTCTTCCTCGCCCGCCTCCAAGCCCGCAGTCGCTCCTCGCCCGAGGCCGACTCGCGCCTCCATCCTCCGCAGAGCCCGTCTGGGGGAGACTCCAGAGTTGGATCTGGGGGATGTAGATATGTTGTCCGTGGCATCGGAGGCCTCCACGGCAAGCTCGGCATCCAGGCCTTCTGCCGGTAGGAGACAACTCTCCCGAATCGAAGCCCTGGCCCAGCCAAGAAGGCCCCGTGTCAGCTCGCCGTCGGCACGAAGCGACTCCGAGGCGACCTCCACCCGGACCAGAGGCTTGGCCTCACGGCCGGCCCCGGAGAATGCTCTGCGCGTGGGCTTTAGGTCTGCTGGCTACCCGTCCACTGTTGCAGGTGCTCCACGGGCCCGGGCCAACAGCGCCTCCAAACTCCCAGATAAATCAGCTGTCAGCCCTTACAGCCACAACTCCAATGCAGGTAAAATATTTGGCTTTCCCAAACACTACTGCTTTTTATTAATGCTTTGCCAGGGGCAGAGGCAGATGCAAAGGCAGAAAGGCTTATCTTTGCTTTCTTTCCTTCAGCAGCTGAGAATTTCACATATACCTTCCACTGTGTCTGTAGACTTCTTGTTTGTGTCATATAACAGTTTCTTCCCACAAGTGGGATTTATTTGGGCTTCATTAGGTATGTCAGTGGTTGCCCAAGTATAATTACACTGTGTTCTCAGAAGCTGACTGGTGAACTTAAAGTAGGCTTCATCCTCTCTCTACTCCTCCATTTCCCTCTCTTTTTCTGTCCGTAATCTAATTTTCTTTGAGGGGGGAAACCCCCACCGCGGGCACACCTCAGGCCTGTGGGAAACACTAGCCGCCTTACAGTGAGAATTCAATTGAGCTCCAAATGTAATTACATCTCTCTCGCTCTCTCTCTCTCTTTCTATCTCACTCTCTCTCTCTCTATCTATCTCTGTATCTCTCTATCTATCTCTCTCTCTATCTCTCTCTCTATCTCTCTCTCTCTCTCTCTTTCTATCTCACTCTCTCTCTCTATCTCTCTCTCTCTGTATCTCTCTATCTCTCTCTATATATCTCTCTATATCTCTCTCTATCTCTCTCTCTCTATCTCTATCTCTCTGTATCTCTCTCTCTCTCTCTCTCTCTCTCTCACACATGCATTTCCGGATGCTTCCTCAGCTGGCAACCGCTGGAGACGGATGCCCATCGAGTACGCCTCCACCTCAGAGGACGAGTTCGGCTCCAACCGCCACCCCACCAAGAACTCCCGCTCCCGGCCCCTGGCGCCGAGAGTGACTCAGCTCGGAGGCTCCGCCCCCAGCACCCCCAGCCCGATGGGGATGACAAGGCCTCACTCCAGAGAGCAAGACGACTACATGAGGGACTGGACCGCACACAGCGAGGAGATCGCCAGGTATAAATCAACCTGCTTAGTTTCGTTTAGCTTAGTCTTCGAGAAGGTAGACAGAAACTAGGCAGTACAGTGAACCATACAGTTAACTAATTGTTTTCTAATGGGAGGATCTTTACCAACTAGCTCTCTTACTGGTTGTCTAGAAGTCTATTTCTCAGGTGGCTTCTCTCAGATAGCACTCTGGGATGGGGGATGAGGTAGCACTCTGGGATGGGTGTGGCCCTCTTCCCCTATCTGTGGACCCACAGGGCCTAATTCATCACCTATTTTAGTGTCCACCGTGGTATTAGTGTCTCCTCGAAAGAAGCTGTCATCCTTTGATACTTTTGTGTCAGGTGTATGTATCCCCCTGGCAACGGCAGAGGGATGTATCTTAACAACCAAACTTGCTTTGTGATTCAGACATGGTATTTTGTATGTATTTTGAACAGCATCTACTTACATGCATCGCTTTAGACTCGTGGCTCATGATTATCATTACATTTAGTTTATTTGACACTCAAACAGACAATTGCCAAATGCACATTGATTTGTCGGCTTTCAATGCTTAATACATGTAGCAGATTAGCATTGTGCCAACCTGTTTTCCACATATTGCATGCACTCTTTAAGTAATTATTGATTGCAAAACTCTTTTCTAATCTCGCTAAAAAACTGTTTCAGAATCAGTCAAGACCTGGCTAAGGACCTGGCAATGCTAGCTCGCGAGATTCATGACGTAGCCGGAGAGATCGATTCCGTAAGCCCTTCATCAGCAGCAGACCCCTCTGCGGTAAGTACTAACTCTTAAAGAGGAACAAATCCTCATTAGAAATCTTAAGGTTCCTTGTAACTCAAAGGGCTCTTCCCAGCTACCACATGTTTAGAACTATTAGATTGGTTCCACAAAGAGCATTCCATTACAGGGTTCCGTATAGATCTGTCATAGGCCCTTCTTAATAACAACTGAAAAGCCCCTGAAGGGTTCTGCAGCAGGGGCTTCGTGTGAGGAGCGGTGGGCTTCTGTGATGTGGGTCAATGTTAATGCCCCAGTGCCATTGTCATCGTCTGCGCCTACCTCTGGATGCCACGTTACACTGCCCCTCCAACCTCACACTTTTCCCAATGCAAAACATAGATAGCATGCAGCATGTCCTGTATTGCAGTAACATGCATCCTTGCAACAATGTTGAATATAATGATGCCGGAGAATAAACCGTGGTGCAGTAGGTGCTCTCTGCTGCTCACTACTGGTTTCACCAGCGCAATTAAAACTGCAGCGTGAAGCTTTCGCTTTGAATAATACTCTGCCGTGCGCTCGGAGCTCAGCTGGGTCACACGCGTTGCCAATGCCTGTGATTCATCTGCCTGGTTGCACACACACACACACACACACTGTACTTTAATTAGTAGAGCATGATATTACATATCATATATACCTCAAAGGAAAGAGTCCTCACGAGACCTTGATGCAGCCGATTCAATGCAGTGACTTTTTCATCGGAAATTTCCATTGTGCGTCTAAACCTTTTTGTTTCTCAAGCAGTAATTTTCTGTAGAAAAAAGGTGTCACTGTAAATAGATGCACACCTGCCCAGTTTCTTTAATTCTGTCTGTCTGAAAAACAATGTCTCAACAAATACATATTATGATACTGTCATTTCGTTACAGTTTCTAATTAATCAAATACATAGAGAAGTGATTTTAGTATTGCAGAGCCCAAGCTGTTAAATCCCGTGTGCTAGTTGGAGAACCTCACACAATAGATCTCTCTACCTCACATGCTTATCCTACTCCTACACACAGTCTCTAACCTTTAGTCTAATCTGTTAATAAAACATTTGAGTCGTGACTTCATTTGTCTGTCGTCGTGGCAGCTTGACGACCGAGTGTTTCCGGAGAGCCTCGGCAGCGCCCCGGAGATCAGCACGACCGCCGTGGATCTCCGCCCGCACGGCAGCAACGGGCAGGACCAACGGGCACTCCGACGCCGCACCTGGAACAGAGACGAGGTCAAACTACACTGGCACGCTCCGTCTCTTGGAACCTGTCCGACAAGCCAGACTGAAAAACCTTGTCTGCCTGTAGGGGAAAATCCCCTACAATACAATGTATAGTTTTGTTGCCTTGATAGAATGACAGAATGTAAACTTTTGTTTCCTTAATGGAAAGACAGAATTCTTAGTTGTAGTATGTAAGAGGCTAATGAGGTTAATGATGAATCCAGACCTATCAGGTTCTGAGAAACCATTAAGGAAGGACGGGTCTGGGGAATGGCAGATGTCTCATCCTTAATGTCTTTGGACAAGGAAGCTATCGTCCTTACAGAATTAATCTACTTCTCTGCATTTCTCTGAGAAACCATCTGGAGTGATTACATAAACTAGTAGAGACAAAGTGTACGCCATGTACTGTATATGGTGCCCCCCGAGGCCACCAGTGAATTTCTGTAATCAGCTTGTTATGTGGCATTCAGAGTCATAACACAGTTGATGGCATGGTCCTACCCTCAATACCCTAGCACTGCAAGCAGACTTATGTTTCAGGCCTTCGCCGTCCATGCATTGGTACAGTTTCTACTAAAAATGAATGCTAGTGAACACCATCAGCAGACTTGTGTTTACAGACAAGCACCACTAGAGGGCTCTACTGCTTATCAGATACTCTGTCTCTAAATTGAGAGGCGCTGTTTGCTCAGTACTTGAGATGCTTAAATCCCAAAGGCCCCAGCTGTTACTTCATGCCACTTATGTAATGCAGTTCGACTCAGACGGAGGAGGGGGAGACTGTGGGAACAGATGTAACCTGCTTTCTCTTAGCCAGCAACAAAAACAGGGAGAAATTCAGATTTGTAGAGATAGTGGGTCCTTATTGACTGGTTTTTACCTCATATATATTCCTTTCTCTGTAGTCTTCTCTTAAATTACAATTCATTACAACCAAACTAATTATTTGATTATTTAGAGATAATTATTGATTGGTTTATACCTCATATATATGTGGATAAATGAGGCTTTCAAAGATACATATGATATTCAAAAATGATCTTTCTCTGTAGATTTTAGTTTTTTAGTTAGTTTATTTTCCAGCAATTAATTAACAACCAAACAAATTATTTGATGTTATCCTTAGAAGCAGAACCACAAACAGGTTGGCTTCTCTTGAGATTGTACTTAAGATTTCATATGTTCACTCACAGACCTTAAATACACACATGGAAACTAGGGTATAAATCGCATAATGGCTTTCAAGGACTCCATCTTGTCCAGGTCTATAGTATCAGGACACCCCAGGTGGACGTTAGCCCTTCCATGCTATACTGCGTCACTGCATTACTGTGTGTCTGTCCCCCACGCCGTCACTGCATTACTGTGTGTCTGTCCCCCACGCCGTCACTGCATTGCTGTGTGTCTGTCCCCCACGCCGTCACGGCAACGCTGTGTGTCTGTCCCCCACGCTGTCACGGCAACGCTGTGTGTCTGTCCCCCAGGCGGTCATGGACGGTCTGCTGCTGGCGTCCGTGTCCCAGCTCTCCACTAGGATCAGGCAGGGCGTGGAGAAGACAGCGGGCAAAATCCGGTACGCCGACAGAGCTTGTTTAACCCAAACCTTAACACCAGGAGCAGCACAACAACACCTCTCTTCTTCTTTCTAATGGATCATTTTCTAGTTCCACACACTGCAGCACAGTGGAAGAAAATATCAATTTGTCAGGTCACACAACATTATGAATCATTCATCTCCACCACGTACTATGCTGTGTTCACATCACACATTCATGCTGACACAGGATCAGTTCACTGCATCATAAATACACCATTAGACGCTCCACAGTCTACACTGCGAGGCATACTGCCGAATGAGTATGTGGGTAATACAAAATCACTTTTCCCTGTGGCAGGATCCTGTTTAAGGATAAGGACAGGAACTGGGAGGAGATCCAGAGCAAGATGCAGATGGAGCTGGAGATGCCACTGCTCAAGACCTCCAACCAGGTGAGTTCACTCTCTCTTGTCTCAAACTGGAGAGTCTTTCTGTCTCATCTTTCTGTCTCATCTTTCTGTATCTCATTGTCTCTGTTTCTCACTCGAAACTATCTCTGTCTGAATCTCCCTGTCTCTGACTCTCAACTGCCACTGTATTTCTCACTTTCTCTCCCTGAATCACTCTCTAGCTCAGTTCTCTGACTCGTTCTGCCTCTTTATCTCGCTGTCTCACTCTTTGTATCTCTGTCTGGTCTGTATCTCTCTCTCTCTCTCTCTCTCTCTCTCTCTCTCTCTGCGTCGCGTCTCTCATTCAGCCTGACCACATTTACACTAAAATACTATAAATTATACATCTGTACATCAAGTTCAAGTTCAAGTTTATTATCATTTACTCATAAACAGCATTTATCAGTAATGAAATTCTTTGTGCTCAGTGTCCGTTCAACTTAGAGAATAAATAAATTAAATACTGGAGAATGGAGAAAAAGGGTAGGAAAAAGAGAAACAAATTGTAGTGCAAAAAGATATTTCAAGGACAGTTCAGCATCCTGATGGCATGTGGGTAAAAACTATCCCTGTATCTGCTGGTACGGGACCTTATACTCTTGTATCGCCTTCCAGAAGGCAGGAGGGAGAAAAGACTGTGGCAGGGATGACTAGGGTCAAAAATGATCCGCTTGGCCTTCCTCCTGCAGCGCTGGCTGTAAAGGTCCTGGATGGATGGCAATGCAGTCCTTGTAATACGCTGTGCAGATTTGACCACTCTTTGTAGTGTCTTCCTGTCCTGGGCAGTGCTGTTGCCAAACCATGTTGTAATTCCACCAGTCAGTATGCTCTCAATGGTGCAGCGGTAAAAATTGGTCAGTACAATGCAGTCCATGCCAAATTTCCGCAGTCGCCGCAGAAAAAAGAGCCTCTGTTTCGCTGTCCTTGTAACCACACCAATATGGTGTGTCCAGCTCAGATCCTCGCTGATATTGATACCAAGAAATCTGAAACTTTTGACTCTCTCCACAGCCGTGCCCCCGATGTGAATGGGTGCATGTTCTCCCTGCAGCCGCCTGTAGTCCACTATCAACTCCTTGGTTTTTCCTACATTAAGCAGCAGGCTGTTATCCTGACACCAGGATGTCATTGTTGCCACCTCTGCTCTGTAGGCAGACTCATCACCATTCTTGATGCAGCCGATAATGGTGGTGTCATCAGCAAACTTAATGATGGTGTTGGAGCTGTTAGTGGTTGCACAATCATAGGTGAACAGGGAGTACAACAGTGGGCTTAACACACAACCCTGTGGGGCACCAGTGCTGAGTGTTAGACTGGTTGAGGTGATGTTACCTAGCCGTACTGCCTGTGGCCTGTCTGTCAGGAAGTTCAGTATCCAGCTGCACATGGAGGGACTGATGTTCAGGTCCTGTAGTTTCATGATGAGCCTGGATGGTACTATGGTGTTGAAGGCGGAGCTGAAGTCGATGAAGAGCATCCGCACGTACGTGTTGTTCTGATCCAGGTGAGAGAGAGCAGTGTTCAAGGCCAAAGCTACAGCATCATCTGTAGACCTGTTCGGCCTATATGCAAACTGGAGTGGGTCTAATGCAGGTGACAGGCAGGATGTAATGTGGTCTTTGACTAACCTCTCAAAGCATTTCATCACAACAGAGGTGAGTGCGACAGGGCGGTAATCATTGAGACAGCTCACTGATGGTTTCTTAGGGACTGGGATGATGGTGGCCCTCTTGAAGCTATTGGGCACGACAGACTGGGACAGGGAGAGGTTAAAGATGTCACTGAACACCTCTGCCAGTTCAGGAGCACAGGCCTTGAGAACACGGCCAGGGATGTTGTCAGGTCCTGGAGCTTTATGCACATTCACTCTCCTGAATGACTTGCACACATCAGTCACAGATACCTGGAGAGGGCAGCTGTCTTGCTCCAGCAGTACCTCTGACCTGGTGTGGGACTCAAATCGAGCATAAAAGGTGTTCAGCTCTTCTGCAAGAGAAACAGAGACCTCTGCTTGATGGCTCTTTCCTTTATAATCAGTGATAGTCTTCAACCCACTCCACATGTCTCTGGTGTTGGATCCTGTGTAATAAGACTCCACTTTCTCTCTGTACTGTCTCTTTGCCAGCTTGATGGTGTTTCTGAGTTCATATCGGGCTATTTTGTACTCACATGGGTCTCCAGAATGATAGGCTGCTGTACGGGCTTTGAGTGCTGAAGACACTTCTCCATTCACCCATGGCTTCTGGTTTGGAAAAGTTCTGACGTTCATTCGCTGTACAACGTCATCAATGCACTTACATATATAGCCTAATACAAATTCAGTGTATTCATGGATGTTAACAGCGGCATCCCGAAAAATTCCCCAGTCTGTTGTTTGAAAACAGTCACATAGTGCCTCATCTGACTGCTCTGTCCAGCGCTGTATCGAGCGAATCACAGGCTTTTCACGTTTCAGCTTCTGCCTATAGCATGGTAGTAGGAGAACAGAGGAATGATCCGATTTGCCGAAGGCAGGACGGGGGCGGGCTTTGTACGCATGACTGTACGGCGAGTAGGCGTGATCCAGGATGTTTTCACCTCGAGTTTGAAAGTTAACGTGTTGGTGATACTTCGGTAAAACTTTCCTGAGGTTGGCTTTGTTGAAGTCGCCTGCCACAATGATGTGTTCATGTCTCCGTTGCCGCCGTTAGAAGGGGGTCGTTGAGTAAACCTACCCACCTGCAGAGCGTCTTCATATACGGCCTGTTTGGGACAGCTACACATTTCTGTGTGTGTGTGTGTGTGTGGGGGGGTGGGGGGTGGCTGTAAATATTTTATAAGCCCCCCCACCCCCACCCTATCCAACCCTCTTTGAAACAGCCCCTCATTCTGGAGTCACTGCGTCATTACTGCCCCCCCCTTTTCAGCCTCAAACAAGCGTCTGGGCCAGCTGGCTCTCTCGGTGGGCAGCGGCAGTGATAAACAGGCAGGGGATGGAGATGGGGGTCTATATGGTATCCCACGCTAACATGGGCCACCCTACCCTACCTTCCTCCCAGTTGCCATGGTGTTAACTACTCTAGGTGTATGAGTCAAACAACTTGTGTTGCTCAGCTAAAGGATTGTCTAGAGGGGGCGTTAGCTGTCTGCTAATCAAACCCCTAACCCCGTCATTGCCCCCCCCCACCACCACCTCTCCTGCAGTGGCCCTTTTGTCAGCCTTGAAGTTCACTGTTTTATAGACAAATTGAGTTTCCATAGATCAGAAGATCTAACAGTTTTAATACAAGACACATTTTCTCTGAATTGGTTGTATGCTTATTGCTTTTCCTTTGGATGTAATGTCTGTGGCTGAGTTCTGAAGTAGAAAACCAGCCTATTTCTTACCATTCTAATAGTTTTAAGAGTCGTTCTGTTAAAGTCTCTTTTGATAGCTCTGTCGTATCCATTCAGACTTTGGGGATTGACCATTGTTTTTCGTTGAGTTTGTCCTCTCGTTACGTTCATCCCCAAGATAAAGACTGACAGGTTTCCTTTTCCACGATACCTACGCTGAGAGAGAGAGATGCCGAGAGTCGGAAAATAACTCAGTCGAGTTCTGGCCCCAAAAGGTTTTTTTTGTCGCCGGAAACCATCACGGAGCTCCAGGAAAAGAAAACTCTAAGTAGGCCCTCAGTTTAATTGGAATGCTAGTCTGACTTATGGCATCCCGGGGTGCTTGTGTAGATTAAGTGTGAGGAGTAACTGCCTGGCCGCCGGGAACAGGCCGTAAATCCAGCCCGGAAGAAGTCACCGCGACCCAAACCAAAGCTTTCACTCAAAGCCAATCCAGATCAGAGAGGTGTTCTGGCAGGCAGTCAGGCAGTCAGGCAGTCAGGCAGTGGGATATAACAAGGAGGTGACAGGTACAGCGCATAATCAAACGTTTCCTTCTTGAGAGGCGGAGACTTTGCCGGTGTGTTATTTATTTATGTTTGATCTGAAGAGCTTGGCATTAAGGTGGGAAGGGCTTAGGTCAAAACCTCTGCTCTGCAATGCTGTCACCCTCATGGATGTCAGAGATTACATTTTACTGACACAAGGCGATGTGTGTATTCAGTTTATATTCCCAAAGAGGCCCATGGTATAGGTTAGGCAGCAATCGTGGAAGAAGATTATATGGCTTCGGCTTTTGCTGAACACATTGGTCCAGCTTCCCTTTTTGCTTTCTATTGTACAGTATTTGTTCTACACACACACAGTACAATGATTACCCCTGTTTCTTGATATGTGTTCTTCGACCAAACAATTCATTGTTAGCTGTTAGACACAATAGTGCCTCGATGGTGCCTCCAACTGTTCCTTCAGGCTGAAGATGTTTTCCTACCTGTTGCATCTTCTTCTGCCTGAGTCGGTCTGCTGCTAATCATCCAGTGTCTCCCTTACAGGAGATCTCCTCCATTCTACAAGACCTGAAGCGGATAGAGAAGCAATTAGTAGGTGAGAACAATGTCCCTATACATATATATATATGTGGCTGGAATCATGTGATTCAAACTATAGGGATTGTCCTACGATCCAAATATGTGGGGTTACATGGTGTATCTACTGTATATGTCTCAGTGATTAGCTATTATATTAATACTAATGATAAGATGGCACCATCAAGCCTGTGCCATGGCCTGACTTTGTTTAGGTTTTGCTCATATGTGTCAGATTCATGTAAACTAACGTAAGGCCATGTAGATTATATTCATTTAAATGCAAAGACTCACTTTTCCCCCCTCATCCTGCCCCCCAGTTATTGATGTCATGGTGGATCCGGATGGGACTCTGGATGCGCTGAGCAGCCTGGGCCTCACCAGCCCTCTGGTCCCGGAGCACAGGGGGGTCAGCACGGGCTCCCAGGCCCCACGCAGGAGCCCTCTCCCTGGGGAGAGCGCAGCCAGCGCCACCCCGGCCACCGTGGCTCCTTCCGTGGTGGCGGAGCGTGACGCGGGCCTCGACGTGAACAGCAATGCGGCCGGCGGGCAACAAAACTCTGTCTCTCTCCAATGAAGGAGGCCGTTTGTTTTCACTCGGACCATTAGCTCGGACGTTAGCCTGTACGTGCTTGTTCAGTGCAACTAATATACTGCTTGGACTCTATTAGCTAGCTAATGAAATGTGGATGATGAACAGACAACAGACAGCAAACTATTGGATATATTTGTTGTGCAATCGAATGGCCCATTTAGCAGTGCTAGGTTGACCCTGACCCTGAAAGTAGCCCCAAACATATTTTCAAAATGTTATAAAATATTTTAGAATATACCTTCCGTGCCACTACCTAAATATTAAACTACATATTACTTTATAGAGGTATTTGATATTACCCTGTTACCCCTGTAACCAACTCCGTCCCCATAGCTGTGACTGGGATTTACAGTAGATGAAATACGCCATTGGCTAGAAACAGGATGTGTGTTTTCAAAAGTAGAACGAAAAGCTTGTATTTTTTTCCCCAAAGCCTGATTATTATTAGAGAGCTAAGCTGATTATATAAGAGAGATATGTTTCAACACTGTACTTGTTTACAAACGTCTTGCTCCCGTGAGGCTAGCTGTTGTTGCAAGCTGAGGAGCTTGCGATGTCCCTGATCAGCCTTTATCTGCCAGCCCCTGTGAGGGGAATTAGACTTTAATTAAACCGACATACATGTGAGGTGATACATACAGGTGAGGTGATACACACAGGTGAGGTGATACATACAGGTGAGGTGATATACTGTCCACAGCGTGGCGCTTGAGGGGTCTTTTACCTTAATGTGCGACTTAGAGGAAACTGAAGGATAGTAGGATTTCCCCAAACAAGTGGATGCTTCGGACCATTTCTGTGCGCTTATACGAGCTCAGATGGTTGAGAGCCAGTCCCTGTTCCAGAGTATGTGACTTATTTATCCAAAGTTAAGTGTGCATTGTGCTCTGTTCCAAAGTAAGGCTTTTTTTCTGTTTATGCAATGTTTGAGTGTTGTAGGTCTGACTGTTGCACTGACATAGTGTCTCCAAAACAGCTTGATATGTGGAATGGTTAACCTTTCAGACATTCACTGAAGATTAATATATATATATATTTATACAATCAGTGGAGTGCAACATTTAGTGATCGCAACACTGGCAAGTACATTGTAGTTCGAAGTGATGTTATGGGGAATAACATCACAACAGTGTCTCTTGTTCAGTTGAGACAGGAGCTTTGTTATGCTGTACATAACATACAGTAACTTGTAGCAGATGAAGTTAGCGTGTTACTCGTTTTTTTACAGTTTATTTTGGTCTCACCTGACAAGGTCATGATGCATTTACCCTGCGACATAATTTACCCTACGACATAATTTACCCTATGACAAAGCCGATCAGAGCCCTACTGCTTTCCCATAGGTGAATCAGTGCCCCGTACTGAACCTTCCCACATATTTAGTAGCTATGTAAAATAATAGACAAGAATAGTCATACTGTATGTTATTGTGCGGACCTAGTGAGAAGTAGAACATAAAGATAGGCGAGAGAGAAGTGAAAGAATGAAGGAGAAGAATGGTGTGTTCGTGATAGATGTGTTGCGTCACCAAGTGCCCATTATTCCAATCATCTAGACTGACGACGCCTCGTCACATGCCGTTTTTGCACATTGCGAGCATTCACATAGCCCACTTGCATCATCGTCATCACAACACACATTCAAATACCACTACGTGTGCTGTAACACTAAGACCTAAACTACTGTCCGAAGACATCGTGTCCAATGGAATGTGTTGGCATGCAGCCAGTGTTTAAAGGATTTTTATTTATTTTTTCCAATTTGATTGATCAAGACTACGGAACATCCTGAAAACCAATGACTGATTGAAGTGTTAATTAGACAAATAACGAGCAAAAGAGACAGCAAACACAGGGGTGCATGTCAGCCTGTTCCAGGAAGCATAGTCTGGCATGGTTACCGAAGAGGAAGCGCTACAGTTGATGGCCGACACTTATCTACTAGCCTGACCTCTGCCTCGTACCAATGGCGTTTACACATGAATGTAACTTGATTGCAATTATCAGTGTTACTCTGCATAAACAACAATACTTTATTAAAGAATTTTCATATCTATTTGCCATTGTTAGCACTGCTCAGTTGTATTGTTCATTTTATGATGCTTTGGATGGTCGGGATTACTCTGAAATATAGCCTAGGTCTGCTATGGTTGTACACTAAAAGGGCTGCGTTGAATAGCCCTATTACACAGGGTAGGACACATTAATCCCTGTCACGCATTCAGGTGTTTAGTAATCATCCATAGTGTGTTGTGGCTGTTCTCAGCTGTTGTATGATAACCCATACTGATCACTGGCCTGTCCTTGGCACAATTATATGCAACGAGAGACGTCTGGAAGATTAGTAGCCTAAATAACCTGCAGACAATACTGCCTGGCAAGGTACCAACAGTAGTATGAACATGATACCTCACACACACACACTTGAAATTGACCTATAGTACTTGTATAGTGTAGTGTTCCTCTAGACAGTGCATTGTCCCACCCAATATTTTCCAGGAATTTGCTTTAAAAAATATGAATATATATGAATTTAGCCACCGAATTCAATTCATACGGATAAATTGTCCCATTATGGCAACGTTTCCCTTTGACCAAAGGGTGTGTAGAGAGGGAAAGTAACATTTCTTTGTGGGAGTTTTCCATCACAGATAAAAGTAAGGGGGAGAACAACACAAAAGAGGAACCTCACAGATTATTTTACACTGTCACCCGTGGTTATCCCACTCAAAATAGATATTTTTAATTGTTAGGCCTACTAAGGCTACTTCTCCTTTGGCCTTTCCCCCTTCTGAAAATGTTTTTTCATGCTTCTTTGAGTAACCTGGAAGGCTGGTTATGTTCCCCAGCCCCCTTGAGTAGTGGGGGACATAACCATTATCAACAATTATTTAGCCTAGGTATATTCGACAGCCAGTGGACAGTTATCAGAGCATGATCACAATACTTGGAATTTAGTCTCAGTCTGAGTTACTTTCGTTATTTTAAGTCTCAGATTGTCAATTTGTCTCCACAAAATGAATCAGATATCACCATTTAAGGGCTTCTTTCTCAGAATTTAGAGGCACGCCAGACAGCGGGTAGTCCTCATTTAAGTGCCTGCAGCTATTGTGCTCCAGTTCCCTAATCCCTGTCTATCCGCTGAGGCCGGTGACCATAAACTTCTGGAAATCTGACGGTGCACATCACGCCTGGTGGCCCCCCAACAGTGAAAATCTGGTCGGTGTGCCCCTAATTTTTCGTGAGGAAAATACAGCTTTTCATAAAGTTCAGAAGTTTTCGCCTTGAAGACACCACTTGTTTAAGTAGATTTTTGTTTATTTTTTAAATGATGTGCTTTGATGTGTTCCAAAAGTTGTTTTATTGGAGCCCTTGCTATACTATCGAGCAGGGGTAGAGCTAACGCTACAGGCAGGGAAAACGTTGAGTAATTCATGTGTCTGGATTAAACCGAGTCCGGGTGAGTCATGGCCTCATAAGATTTCCCTCCTCTGTCAACCAAAGCCCCTTTGATTTAATATCCAACAAAATTGCTCACAAGAAGAAAATGCGGAGGAGTGGCTGTCAAGTTCGGACTTCCTCTTATTAATCAAAGTGCTTTGTGTTTGCTTGAAGCCGGAACGCGTGGACTTTTCATCTCTCGGCCACCTGCGGAGCCTTCCGCTGATGTATATAAGAGACAAACGGCGTCCGGGGCGCAGGACGCTGACGTCTAATCACCAGCATTGGTCCCGTGACTAGGATGAATTGGCACCTTCCGAAGGCTCGAATGTGTGAGTGCGCAGGAGTCGTTCAGCTGGTGGGCCATTTCCATATCCTGTACATTTCGTCGATGGACGATTATTGCTTGTGGTCGGCCACAGTTTCAGAGGGGAGTGGGGAAGGATGAAAGACTGCTGCGTCAGCGATTTAGCGCGCAGACAGACCATTGAAGGAGATATTAGTATGCTGCTCATGGTCAAGCCTAAAGTAATGATCAAACGAGAACGTTTCTAATTTGATATTGCAGTGGCCGAGAGTAGTCTGCCCTATAGAATCTGGTCAGCGCCGAGGAGTTCATGACCATTAAAAAAAATTGGATTATTATCACACACAAGAGAGGAATGTCGAAGAGATGTCGAATCACACACTTCCTTAAGAGATTTAATATAGTCCTTCCTTAATTTATCCAAATTAATCCAAGGAAAAGTAACGACTGTGGCAGAAATAATGTTGTAATTGCAGTTTAATTGCAGTTTAATTGGCCACATGCTGATATTTACCATTGCATAATTAAATCCATATTTTACTCTTACAGCCTTCGAGGGATTGGGGGAGGAAATAACAGATTACCCAGTGTGTTGAAATGTACCCTACTCTGTTCATCAAAAGTTTACTTAATGACTGAGAAGTAACTTATTCTTATCCTTCTAACATTATATATGATGTGAACTTGTCCAGCGCACTGAAATGAATGAACTTGGATGGGGAACAGTTTAAAATACAGCATGAACTTTCCGCAATACTTGTTGTTACTGTAACTGTACATAAAAAGGATCCATCCATACGTGTATATTGAGCCCTTATTTTACATGGGTCATAAACAACATGGTAATAAAACACGAGCACTCAGCAATACATATATGCAGAGATAAAAATGGATTTGTCAATAGGTGTATAATTGATGAGGCTATTATAATGCCTGCAATAACACGAGGACCTTGAGTTAGGCAACTTTTGTTCTTGCAAGATGTATATAAACATCAAAACAAATATCCAGAATATTATAGACACAGTTCTGATCTGGGGCAAGTGATATCAAGCATGTGCCTGTATTTGAGTTAGAGAGACTGGCAGTAAGCAGAGGCATGAACAGAGGGAGGGGTAAACTGCAGGCGAGAGGGGAGAGGGACGTGTGTGTGTGTGTGTGTGTGTGTGTGTGTGTGTGTGTGTGTGTGTGTGTGTGTGTTTGGGGGGAGGGGGGATGAGAGAGACAGCCTGTGTGCATGTGGTTTCAGGCTCCGCCAAATTAATACTTTATTGAGTTCTCCTGCAGCAGAGCAACTCCAGTAGAGAGTGTGTGTGTATGAGTGTGTGTGTGTGTGTGTGTGTGTGTGTGTGTGTGTGTGTGTGTGTGTGTGTGTGTGTGTGTGTGTGTGTGTGTGTGTGTGTGTGTGTGTGTGTGTGTGTGTGTGTGTGTAAGCATATGCGTGCATGTGCATAAGTTTATACATGGAATACGTTTTTTGCTCCCCTTTGCTGATCCTGCTCTTTGAGTAAGCACATAAGCACACACACACACACTTACACACTGCAGCAGTACTGTTGCCCATGCCGACCCACTGACTGCCCCTCCCACTCCGCCAGGGAGACCCCTATCATCCTGGGGAGCGCGAGCTGCCCGCTGCTTCCACTCCCAGCATCTCACAGGGAGCGAGGGAGTGGGAGAGCGAGAGAGAGAGAGAGAGAGAGAGAGATAGGTTGAATGAGGGTGACTAGAGATAAAATGAGAGAGAGAGAGAAACCAAGACAAACAAATAGAGAAAACGAGCGAATCGAGAGAGAGAGAGAGAGAGAGAGAGAGAGAGAAGAGAGGGAGGGAGGGAGGGAGGTAGAGTAATATACTGTGGAGTGGCAGGGACCCGCAGCAGCTATCCAACAGGCGTCTCCCTAACTGGCTGCTGGGGGAACTTTGGATTCATCCCTGTTGCTTTGGACCCGTCTGGGGGACATGGAGGAGTTGAGGCCCGGGGCCAGGACCCGTCCTGATCCGGTGCCGGTGCCGGTGCCGAGTCTGGGCCGGCGCTACAGTGTCATCCACCACCAGGACTACTCCACAACTATGCTGTTCCACAGGAGAAACAAACTAGAACGGGTGAGCATTCGATCTCTCCTCTCCTCCCTCTCCTTACTAACTCTTAATAACTCTCCCTATTAAAAACTCCAAACTCAAACACAGAATGCTACTTTTGTCCCAGACCGCGTCTGCTTTACTCAGCGTCCACTGGCAAGTGTTATTTGGTACTTCAGTATAGCATTTTG
>NC_045175.1:3092872-3152872 GCF_900700415.2 Clupea harengus | reverse complement strand
CACACACAGACTGGATGGGCACTAGTGCCTGACTGTGGCCTTGGCCAGGGCGAGGTGTTGCTTTAGATGGAGTGAGTGCAGGCGTGTGGATGGAGACCTAGCGGGGCGCCCACCTGCTAAAAACATGATGAGAATGTGAGAGTCCCCTCACCCCCGAAGGAGGGGAGCAGAGAGTAGCACTCCACTCCCCATCACCTCCCTCTCTTTCCCTCCCTCTCTCTCCTTCCCTTCCTCTCTCTCCTTCCCTTTCTCTCTTCCTCTCGCTCTCTCTCTTCCCTCCCTCTCTCTCTTCCCTCCCTCTCTCTCTCTTCCCTCCCTCTCTTTCCCTCCCTCTCTCTCTCCCTCCCTCCCTCTCTTCCCTCCCTCTCTCTCTTCCCTCCCTCTCTCTCTTTCCCTCCCTCTCTCTCTTCCCTCCCTCTCTTTCCCTCCCTCTCTCCCTCTGCAACGCACGTGTGCCTTCTGCCTTCTCCCTTGCACTCTATCCATATATATTTTTTCCTCTTTTCCACATCCCCTCTCCCATTCTCCATTCTCCATTCCCTCTGTCTCGCTCCCCCTCTCTGTTGGGTGTCACGGGCAATCAGCTCAATGCATTGACAATACATTCCTGAAGTAATTGTTTTACATTTGTCATAGGGGTGTATGTTAAGGACAGTGAGCATGGGTGCAGTTTTGTTTACCCTCCATCACAGATAAGGCAAACAAGCTTTATTTTTACTCCTGGTAGGAACCGGCTATGAATAATAGATATATACAATAAAATCTATTTTGGAATAAAAATGGCAAGGTTGGGCTTTGTGTAATTACACACACAAACACACACACACACACACATACACACAGATAAACACAGATCTACAACACACACCACACACACACTCCCCTCTACCCTAACTCTCACCCCTCAGGATCCTCAAGGGACCAGTCAAAAAACGAAGCACTTAGCATTTGAGTCAGGGGGAGTTAGATGTTCGCTCTCGCCGACAGGCTCTTTGACGGATGCCTGGAGACAACGGCGACAGAGGTCACCAGATGTGCAGGGAAAGGGAGCAAATGTGGCAGAGCTGCAAGTTTAGCTGAAGTGCCGGAGTAAGCAGAACCCAGGAAGCCAGTGTCGCACTTCTAATCGAAAGGAAATCAAAGATTCTCCTCCAGACGGAGCACCTCAGAGACACGAGCTCTCGGCATTCTAACCGACGGTTGTATCGACATTGCAAACCCGAGCTTGTAGATTCATTGGCGTGAGATGCCGTATGGGAAGATAAGACGGCCCAAGCGGAAATCGCGTACACAGCGGCCAAATAAACCGGCTTTAAAAAAAAAAAAAAAAACATTGTTTCAGCTTCAGTGCATTCAAACGAGGCAACCGAGCGCACGGAAGGCACTTACTCCAGGAGACTGCAGCTCGGCTCCGTAATGGAGTTTGTTGTGAATCAAATTTGACTCTGCGGCTCCGGACTATTCTGTCTCCATCTTGTCACAGCTCGTAAAAAAAAAGTTTACACGCAGCAAAGAAACGGCGCAGTGGCTGGAGAAGCGAAGCTTTAACAGAGTTGCTCCATACAGTTAATGACACCAGAGGCTGTTACTCACTGTCTCTTGGTCTGAAACTGACTTCTAATGAAAGGAAATGTAATCCTATGCCTGTTGTATTCAGAGCAAGATCTGGAGTCTAATCATCGGTCACGTAACTACACTGTAAGAGTTCTCTAATAGACTCCATTTGAGATTTCACATATGCTCCCATGGTGTGAATTACAGGGGGGGTTGACCCCCCATTAAAGATTTTGGCCCTTCCAAAGAAGGAAAAAGTAACAGTCTGGGGGGTCAGAACATACTGAACGTACTTGTACTGCATTGTACTGTCTTGGTTCTGTGTACACTCTGACCAAAAAGTTGCCCCCCCCCCCCCCCCCTCCTTCCCCCAATGTCTTTGAATAATTTGCACTCTGGTTGCTCAATTAAGTGTCCTTAGGGGGAAAAATAGGATAACTTTTTTCTCTCTGGTTAATCAGATGCTTTCTTGATCATACACCCACACACTCTCTCTCTGCATACTTCTTTTTCTCTCTCTCTCTCCATACCTCTTTCTCAATCTCTCTCTCCATACCTCTTTCTCTCTCTCTCTCCATACCTCTTTCTCACTCTACTTCTTTCTCTCTCTTTCTCCATACCTCTTTCTCACACTCTCTCTCTCTCCATACCTTTCTCTCTCTCTCTCTCTCTCTCTCCGTACCTCTTTCTCTCTCTCTCTCTCTCCATACCTCTTTCTCTCTCTCTCTCTCTCTCTCTCTCCGTACCTCTTTCTCTCTCTCTCTCTCCATACCTCTTTCTCACACTCTCTCTCTTTCCGTACCTCTTTCTCACACTCTCTCTCTCTCTCTCAGTCCCAGCAGAAATGCATTGCGCTCTTCAGTCTGCTGTGCTGCTTCGCGGTGCTGGTGGCGCTCATCTTCTCCTCGGTGGACGTGTGGGGGGAGGACGAGGATGGCATCACAGAGGAGAACTGCAACTTTAAATGTCGGTAAGAGGTAATGGTGACATCACCCTGCCACCTGCCACCACCATCCACCACATCGAGACTCAAGAAAGTCTGTCAAATGTCTTCCCCTAAATAATTGATTTCATTATCACTTAATTCTGCCTCATGACTTACAAAGAGTTCTGCTGTTGGTACACCGAAGGTCTTAGTTGGCACCTTTTTCAACACAAAGAGAGTGTGAAAATCACTGAACACTCGAGACACTATGGCGGGTTTAGAGGTTCTAAAAGGGTAGAAATACAAAGATTCCTCTTGACAAGACCAGAAGCCTCTAGGGTGCTGCTCAGATTCTCTTTCCAGTGTCAGTGAAATGTCAGGCTGAGGGTCAGTCCTCATTTTACCGTTACTGTAGAAGTCACGTCTGACATCTCACTCTGGCTGAGGGGTTGTGTCCTGTTTGATTATTCAGTTTCTTTTATTTTTTTGAATGCATCTCCACAGCATAGTCCTGGTGGAGAACATTCCAGAAGAGCTGGACCTCTCCCCTGCAGGCGAGGGTACGCTGGGGCTGTCTGTGGGTCTCCATGGGCTACTGGACATGGCCAAGCGCTCGGTGGAGATCGTCTCCCCCCGCTGGGACCTGACCTCCAGAGAGCAGCAGGCCGGACACTTCTCAGGCAATGAGGTACGGAACCTCAACCACACAAGTTCTGGAACTTAAAATTCCGGTTCAGGTGTGCTCCATGTAGTCTTGTGGAGTCAAGACGTAACTCTGCTGTGACGTGACACACGTTCACAGTCTGGAACTTAAAAGTTCTGGTTTGAACCTAAAGTTCTGGTTTGTTGCTTTTCCATCTGGTCATGTGGGGGCAGGTATAACTCCAGTATTCCTGGTCCAGGTGAACCTCTGACACTCCATGACAAGAGGTCACAGACTGGAACTTTCTGGTTCAGTTTGATGGAATCTAATAGCTGTCAATATGGAGAGGCTCACCGTGCAACTCCCATCCTGCAAACCAGCGGCTGTCCAAATACATACGTTTGCTTGTCCCCTGAGTCTTTCTTGCACCCATGCTACTCCCTAAATAAGACCAGATCAACGCGAGCTCATCCTCTTCTCTCTTTTAATTCCTCTTTTGAGCTTTTTTGTTTGGGCTTGCAAAACATTGTTTACGCTGCTAACTTATTATCCATTTGCTGAAGAACTCTTTAGTAATATCGTAGAATGGTTACTATTGAAGATTGACTGAGTCCACCTACAATAGAAAAGCAGGAAAAAATGGCTAGACCATCACTCAGACTCTCTCTCTCTCTATCACTCTCTTTCTCTCTCTCTCTGTGGCACAGACAGTTCCAGTGAAAAATTTAAATCTCATTTGCATTCATAATGTGTAAGGCCCTTTCATCCGCCGAACGCAACTTCATTCAGACCAGCCATTGTCTCAATGAGGGGAACGTGTCCTTAAGTGAACAAGAGCCAGCGTTACTGTATTGTTCAGTCAGACAAAATAACCTACTTCAGAGCGTTCAACCGATTGTACCTCGGTTAAAAGGAAGACTACATTCGCGATGAGTCGACGTTGTAAATGACTGCCATCGTCTCATACACAAGTCCTTAAATCCCTAAAGCAGGCACAGAGCAAGTACACTGATGTTGATGTCTGTGCACCACATTTTATTTTCAACCGAGAGTCAACAATTCTTGGTCTTGTTTTTGTAAGTGTAAGTTCTTGGTCTTGTTTTGTATCTGTAAGTTCTTGGTCTTGTTTTGTAACTGTAAAATCCGATACATACTTGTTGACGGATATGCCTGGGAACATAACATGAGGTACTGACATCCCTTTAGGTTGGGGCACATTGACCACAATCATGAACAGTAATGACACTGAATATGGGCATGCAGGAGGGGGGGATGGTACTTAATGCATTGGCATCTGTCTTTTGCCCTGAAGGACCCATTTTTTTGTTCAAAGGCCCCTTCCTCATCCACCTAGGGCCCCCTGGTCCCCATGAAAGGTCTCTCCCTCCATTTTTGAAGTGGCATTACTGTGTGTGTGTGTGTGTCTGAGTGTGTGTGTGTGTGTGTGTGTGTGTGTGTGTGTGTGTGTGTGTGTGTGTGTGTGTGTGTGTGTGTGTGTGTGTGTCTGTGTGTGTGTGTGTGTCAGTGTGTGTGTGAGCGGCTTGTTGACTGTCACAACTGGTGCTATTTTTTGTTGTTACTGTTTTTGTTATTGTTGTTGTTGTTGTTGTTGTTGTTGTTCTCAGGGCCAGCGTCTCTTTGAAAGGCTGCTCGGTCTGAAGTCGCGCGGGGTGAAGCTGAAGGTCACCAGCAGTCTGACGGACTCTGCTGAGCTGACAGCCCTCTCTGCTCACGGTAAGGTCACATCTGTCATGGCGCCGTGAGTATGGGTGTGTGGTTTTGGTGGGTGGGTGGGTAGGTGGGGGGGGCATGTAATGCTTCGATGTTGAGGGTGATTGAGTTTACTTGCATTTCTTAGAGTTGGGGGGGGGGGGTGTGTGTATCCCTTCAGAGGGGATAGGGACGTAACACAGCAATTTACTATTCATCGATTCGCGCAATCCCTCGATTTCAAGGGAACAGTGATCTGTTGCTCATACTCGGCAGGCCCGCCTGATTTGTTTTGTCCAGAGTTTTTTCATTATTATCCCTCGCTCACTCCCAGCAAGGTCTCAGGCAAGGTCAGACGTCATGCATGTGCAATACTGTTGATATCAACCAGATTGGTTTCCAAGGTTGCAAACCTAAGAGCAAGTCAACCCCTCAGCGTTAATTTTCTCACTCTCATTCTCTCTCTCTCTCTCTTTCTCTCTCACACACTGTCTTTCACTGCCCCTTACTTTTTTTTTCTCATGATCCGCCTCTCTTATTAATTCCCTATTCTTCTCACCACTCGTTATCTCTCTCTCTATCTGTATCTCTCTCTCTTTCTCTCTCTCTCTCTCTCTCTCTCTGTATCTCTCTCTTTCTCTCTCTGTATTTTCCTCTCTCTCTCTCTCTGTATCTCTCTCTGTTTCTCTCCCTCTCTCTCTCTCTCTCTCTCTCTCTCTCTCTCTCTCTCTCTGTAGATGCTGAGGTTCGCTATGTGAACATGACAGCCTTGACCAAAGGGCACCTGCACTCATCTTTCTGGGTGGTGGATCGAAAGCACATATACATCGGGAGTGGCAGCATGGATTGGAGGTCCCTAGCCAAGGTATCCAGACAATCCATCTTTTTTTCTGCACCACCGTGTACGTTTAGAGACAAGAATAGGAAAGACAAGAACAGAAAATGAAAAAAGAGAGAAGAAAAAAAAAAGAAAAGAAGAGCACTGAATAGAATAGAATAGAGCACAGAATAAAAGACAGCCACAATTCTTTTCCATGGTACAAAATGTGTTTCCACGCCGACAACACTGTCACTATACCATATGGCTGTCTCACCACGCAAGCACGAGCTCCCAGAATGACATAGCTTGAGAAACAACTTCAGAAACACAAAAAAGTGAAAAAAGTTCTTTGCTAGGGTTCCTTTGGCCTGTGGCACTGACATGTATATCAAAGCCCCTTTCCCAAGCAGTGCATCATTCTGAAAGTATTTTTTTCCCCCGTCACTTTTTGGTGTTTCTGAAGTTGTTTCTGGGAGCTCGTGCATGCGTGGTGAAACCTGTGCGTACGTTCATGTGTGTGTGTGTGTGTGTGTGTGTGTGTGTGTGTGTGTTCTCCCCTGCACAGATGAAAGAGCTAGGAGTGCTCCTGTATAACTGCAGCTGCCTGGCCCTGGACCTGCACAGGATCTTCTCGTTCTACTGGCAGCTGCAATACAAAGACTACATCCCCTCCATTTGGTCCAAGCGGGTGACGGCCCTCTACAGCAGGGACGAGCCCCTCTTGATTCACCTCAACAACACTGACGCCAATGTCTACATGTCTGTGAGTCGGCTGCTCTCTTTTTATCACACATACAATATGCATGCAGTCACACACACACACACACACATACACAGACACACACACACTAACACACACACACACACACACACACACACACAAACACACACACACACACACACACACACACACACACACACACACGAACATACGCACAGGTTTCTTTTGAACAATACAGACTATAACGTGTACATGTCTGTGAGTCTGCTGTTCTCTTTTTAACACACACACACACACACACACACACACACACACACTCACAAACACACACAGGCAGACAGGCACAGGTGAAAAATTTGTTTTAAGAACAAAAGAAATATCCAAGCTTATGAGAGATTAATAAAAAAAAATGGAAAAGGCAGGTTAATGTAGCTCATATTGAAATACATAATTATCATTTTGAGTGTTGGTGCCAAGTTTGCACCTGCTAATTGATCAAAGAGTCAAAGTCTTTTACTCTGTCCTTCTTCCTTCATAATGTGTTATTGTCAGAGGGCACATTTACATAACACACACACACATTACACACAATACACAGGAAACTCATTAATTAGATACATACTGTAAACAAGATTATACTGTGAAGATGAAGCAGTAGTTTGGAAGTTATTTTCACAAAACCCCTTTAAGGACCATGAACCATTCCCTTCTATTTGTCCGAGTTCATCGTCATCTCACAGCAAAGTGGAACCCTGTTTACTTTATTTTATTTAAAAATTAAGCAAAAAACATGTCAGATTGGAGCACGGCGGCCTAATTTGGCTCCCATGAATCTCACCGTCCTCCCAGCGGCAAGCTGTTTATCAGGGGTGGCAAAGACATTCATCACCCTGTGGGAATGAAATGGCGCAGTAATGGCGCACGCTGGTGGTAAACATTACGGGGACTTATGATAAAGTTGCCAGCTGACGTTGATGAATGCATCGGGACGTGCATCTCTTAATTTCCTCCCCTCCCCTCTCCTTCCCAGCTGTCTGGTCTGGTCTCACCCTTCTCTGCGTTATTGAGGGGAGTGAGAGTGAGGCGTGAAGGTTCGAAAACGGGAAATCCATCTTAGTTTTGTGTAAAAGGAGGCGAGGGGAAATCGGGGGTGACGGAGGAGCGTAGTTGTCTTTGTTAAGGGACTGAACTGCCGTCCTCCCAGGACACTGATCAGACAGATTGATGATCAGAAAAGATGTGTATACATGCCTGTGTGGAATCACACACACACACACACACATACACACACACGCACACATACACACATGTACACTCGATCAGATGGACACAAACACTCAGACACACACATGCACACTCGCTCAGATGGACACAAACACTCACACACACACACAAACACAGCCACATTTTTTTATTAGTGTGTTCATCTCAACAGACCTCCCCAGACTTGTTCTGCCCTAAGGATCGCACCAAAGATATCGAGGCCATAGAACGGGTGATTCAGGAGGCCAAGAGCTTCATTTACGTCTCTGTCACGGACTACCTGCCCTTGGTGAACAGGACCTCTCGGGGGCTACACGTTACAAGGTCAGACCGCCCAGCCATAGACACTCTCTTCGTCCTAATCCACCAAAGAATGGAGCTAAGAGAACCAGGGAAAGCCACATAGAGAGGCTAACCAGGGATAGCCACATTGAGATGCTAACCAGGGATAGCCACATTGAGATGCTAACCAGGGATAGCCACATTGAGATGCTAACCCGTGACGCTAATGCTTTCTGTGATTTGTATCTATTCATTTTAATTATGCTGTCATTCCAATTAAGATATCAGTTCTTCCCATGTTTGATCATTGGGGAGAGGTCAGTGTGTGGGACGGTCAAAGAAATAAGATAAAAAAAGTAATAAAACAATGGCACTGAGTAGACCAGGGATGTGATATCCCGAGAAGCTAATGTCTTCTTTGAATTTATACTTTATGTATTTATCTGACTGCTGCTTTCATTCCCATCAAGAAGTTAAAGGTTCAAATGTAGGAACAGTGGGACAATGTCAGAGTGTGAAAGAAAAATACAAAAAGAAATAATGACAAGGAACAAAGTCAAACTAAACGTACACTGTGTAATATTGCAATGTAATAGCAAATTAACAAAGTTAAACATTTCATTTCTATGGTTGCTAGGTTGCTTCTCAGGACATCCAGCCATTAGTTCAGTATCAACCTGAGCCACCAATTCACCCAGACGTACATACTTCGAGTTAAATTTAGCACTTTTCAATTTGTATAGCAATGTATTAAGGGTAATAGCACATTGAGTCCCACAGTGTGACTCAGTGTGCTATCATGCAGGGCTCCAAATTGACTATGGCCAACCAGCCATGTCTTCCTCCCCTCCTTCCTTCCTTCATTCAGTTCTTCCTTCTCCTCTCTTCCTTCAGGCAATTGTCAGAAATATTGTTCCACAGCCCTGTAGTTTGACAGGTTTGTTCTAATTTAGGATGGTGGCAAATTCCCACAGGAATCCTGTATGGATGGTAGTCATTATTGGCCAACGGCCACCTCTTCAGGCACTTACGCAACACACTGTCTTCACCTTCTGTCAATGGCCTGCAAATGATGGTGCACATCTCTACAGTTCTGTAGCATAGCCTTGGTGGAGACAGTCCTGATTTCCCATGGGATTGTGGTAAAGGTTCAGTGATGGCCTATTTCTCCCTCAGGTACTGGTCAGAGATAGACGAGGCCCTCAGAGAGGCGCTGGTGCTGAGACGGGTCACCGTGCGCCTGTTGCTAAGTTTCTGGGAGAAGACGCACCCGTACACGATTAACTTTGTGTCGTCGCTGAGCTCGCTGTGTATCCAGCAGATGGACTGCAGCCTGGAAGTGGTGAATGTTTGGTGAAATGAGTGGCCAGACAAGGCAGCTTGATGATGATTGTACATGACATTTTACAACATTTATTATGAAACTATTTAATGCCTTTTGTTCACGAAAAACACAAAAGATGCCCGTAACTCAACTGTGATCAAATGTGTGCCTGCTTACGTCTATATATAAAATAAATATTTGAATTTCTAACAACAGGCAACAAAGTTGCCCTATGTTTATTTTCAACCAGATATGGTGGTAACTATGGTGTGGATTAGACTCTTCACCTACAGTTCAAACTGTTTGGTGCTGCTGGCCATTTAGTATGCACCTACATACTGGCATACTTGTGTAAATAATTAGAAATTTTACATTGACTTCTAGCGGAGTGTTTTCTTTGATTACTTGTACTTCTACTTGAGTATGGAGATTTTTGTTCTCCACGGTCACTTCTGATCACCTAGGAGTCAGTCAAGAGTGAGTTGAGTACACTGGTCCACTTGCTGTGTCCACTGTACACTCATTGTCCACGGCACTTATTACTCAGCTTTGTAGTCGTTTGGGGGAATATTACAGTTAGTATGCATATATAAGGGGACCGCGAGGATGGTGTACTGCTGGGTGGTGTCCGACCAGTTATGGTGGGCTGTCTGGGTCAGAAATGCCAGGGCCAATTTCTTTCGTCCCGGTGAACGCAATGCTAACACATTTGTGTTTAGCGTGGACAAAAGGCATCATGGTGTTACGTGGATTCATGATAAATGTGCCCCATAACTGTACTATATTATACTACCTTACCTTACATGCTACACTATACTCCACTACACTATGCTACGCAATGCTATGCTATGCTATATGTTGTGCTATCCTACTGTAATGTATATATATATATATATATATATATATATATATATATATATATATATATATATATATGTATATGTGTATAAGCTACTGGATGACCTAAATTTCCCTCAGGATTAATAAAGTATCCATCTATCTATCTATCTATCTATCTAACTTTAATCCTACCATCATGTCTTCTGAGTTAAGTTTTAGTTTCCTATTCATGAGCCACATTAGTTCAGTGATCAGTAAGCCATACAGGTATCATAAAGATAGGATTAGGATTAGTTAGATAGTTATCCCTATTACTGCCTTCATGAAGTTATGAAGTCCTGTTTTTTTTCCTGCTGTATAAGAATTATTCTCACTAGACTGTTCTCCTGTTGTCCACTTGTCGTGTCTAAAAGAAATTTTTCAGTACTAATGAAGGGCTACACAGAGACGACAAGGGACTTAACAACAACAAGTACATGGTGACTGACAATGCATTATACATAGGTACGTGCCATACCTGCATGTGTGTGTGTGTGTGTGTGTGTGTGTGTGTGTGTGTGTGTGTGTGTGTGTGTGTGTGTGTGTGTGTGTGTGTGTGTGTGTGTGTGTGTGTGTGTGTGTGTGTGTGTGTGTGTGGCAGCGCCTGTTTGTGAATGCTAACTTGATCTTTGCTGAAAGTTTCCATTTACCAGGACAAGTTGTACACTGGTGGAATATTTCAACTGTAAGTGAAAAACATGCCCTCTTTCCTCATCATAAGGAAACCTAGACTGGGTGGGAAGCCAGTTCACCTTCAACGCAGGAACTGGCCTTGTGATCAAGCCCACTGGAGAGCATCTGGACGACAAGCCCTCCATTTTGGATCAGATGAAGGCAGCCTTCGAGAGGGACTGGTTCTCGCAGTACGCCAAGAGCCTACAGCACATTATGACCCAAATGGGAAGTCCGTTGAAGACCCCCGCACTGTCACTGGCTGGGAGAGCGATGGAGCGCAGAGAGAGAAGTGGAAAGTGATGCACTTCCCTCTAAGTCATGGACTGATTTTGATACGTGGAAAAAAATCACAGCTGCAAAATTACAATTTGAAAGAGAATGGATTTTTTTTCTTTTCTTCTTGAACTATTACTCAAGCAACACGATGTATGTATTCTTTAAGGGGTCCAAAGACACCTGCATGTGAAGCTGGGAGACGCTGGAATACAGGGCTCTCCAAGTCACCCCTGCCAAGTGCAAGTCTGTGAGACCGGCTACTCCTCATCGAAATCAAACTTTGTTTTCACACGTTTGCACTGTCTACATGTTCGTCCATAGAAATGTTTTTTTTTTTTGCATGTTTATTTGTAAAGACATTCCAGCATTTTCAAACAGTTTATATCAATGTTTATCTTTCATGATGGTATGCCTTTATATGACATGGATGTCATTTTTTATTATTTTTTTAATTATAAAGAACATTGCTCGGTTTTTATATACATTTCTAATCACCCTGTTTTATACATGGCCAGTTTTTGGTTGGCACCATTTTGTTGTTACATTGGGCATTTGAGAAACATTTGTCTTCATTTCATATATCAAAGCACACAAATTAACCAACACTAGAAACACTACTGCCAAAGTTTCAACCATCTGTTTTGTGGCTATGAGCTCATTTAATTTGGATTACTTCTGCAGCATAATTGCTGACTTCAGTTGGCCACTGGTTCCTGTCGCCAAAGCTTTCCTGCACTGTTCAGAATCAGAATCAGAATTGTTTTTATTGTCAAGTAAGTTTACACCTACCAGGAATTTGTTTTGGCATATTGGTGCTGACAATAAACATACAAAACATAATAAGTACTACACACAAGAAAAACAATATATAAATTGTAAAAAATATAAAAAAATATGGCTCTTGCCACTTCTCCCTGGATTATAACCTCCAACGGATTGAAATAAGGATGACTACTACTACCGTATGCTAAACTGTACACACTGCATGTTTCTTTGGAGCATTTCAAGCTTGACCGCTCTGACCTGACTGCTTCGTCTTCCACTGATATATCCAATACAAGTGAATGTGAGGTATGGCCCTGTAAAGCTGATGAAATCGTTTGCACTTGATCTATACTTGACTGTTATTAAAACTATCAGAGTTTTCAGATGTTTCAATGAACTGTTTTGAATATATTGACATTTCAAACTTATTTTCATCAAACTTCTTGAGCCCTAATTTCTTGAATAGCATGTATTGCATAAAAGCCACATATTATAATGGCAAGAAAATATTACATAATTACTCAATTTACTGCACTTTCATGTGATATGGAGCACTTTAAAGGGTTTGGTTTGTTGATTTACTTTTGAGCTACATCATCTGTTTTTGTTATCAAGAAACATTTATATTGTGAGGTAAGTTCAATTAAAGTGACATGAGACACATCCTTTAGCAATATGCTTTAATTGGCCTCCATACATAGACTACTGGGAGAAGCTTTTTCATTACTAATGAAATGTAAGCATATTTTTCAATTGCTTCAAAAATGTATTATAAGTCTGAGAATCGGTTAAATCTGAAATTAACTTCTTGGAGACGTCGACCTGATATCTGTAGCACTTTCACACAAGCATGTGATGCTGGTAAATATTCTTACAGCGACATCTACTGATAGATCGGGGTAGTGACGTATTGAACTGGGAACTTTTAGATTCTAGAAGAACTGCACAGAAGATGTAAAAAAAAAAAAAAAACTTCGTTCTTCGACTTGACTAGCTCAGATGTGTTATTACCAATGCGATAAAGTGAATTATTCATCGAAATTTTAAGAATGTTTTGGATAGGAGCCTAGTGGTGCCCAGGGATAAAGTTGAATGTTAACGTATGGGGCAGGTTATTAGGCCCTGTTTGTTGTTGCTGACAGTCGAGTAGCTTATTGATAATTAACTGACTTTTTTGTCTAAAATGGGCATATAAGTTTCAGGAAGATTTAATATTTTTATATAAGTTGTGTAGCTCATTGCACAAAGAGCAAGGATCGTGGGAAAAAACGGATAGTCGATAGGTTTAGACTATCTTAGGAGTTTGGACGCAATGCCTAATTTTGACCACAAGGTGGAAGCGCGACACTGTCCTGACAATCTGAGTGAACTAGTTTGTCCTTGTCAATATCACGAGAAATGGCCCACAAACTATCTGAAACAACTATATTTTACATAACTTTATCCAGTACATAAAATTACATTAATTTGACATCTGCCATTTTGTGATTCGTTCAAATGATCCGTTAATCTAAATTTGATCGCAAAGCAAAAACAAAGCATTGGAGAACAAGACAGTTCATAGTAGGCTACTGGGCTACTCAGACTTATTGACAGAAAAAACATAGCTCATACCTGTAGCTTACTTCAATGACTTGTAGCCTGTCCTATGTGTCTAATTCACCATGTGGGCCAGTTGACCCGAGAAGACCAGCTGCGAGGATGTGCAGAGTTATCAGGATGGGGTGGAGTCGGGTTGTTATGGCAACAGATTAAGGTCAAAGATATTTTAATGGTCGTCCATTGGTACTTTGTGCTGTTGCCATGGATTTTCTAGATCATGGATGACATTTGGCAGTATCTAGCATTTAGGCAGCAAACATGTCAACTTGTCAGTGGGAGATGGGCACCATGGTCTCCATGCCATGCTATGAGTGATTTCCACCAAAGTGGTGTCAAAATGGATAGGCCTATTTGATATTTTTGACATGTGTGGTTTTAAAAAAGCCCAAGTCTGATTTGAATTGCAATTCAAACGGAGGGGGGCGAAAGAAAGAAAGGGAAACTATTATAAGAAAACTAATTAGGCTGCAAAGTCTAAAATATTGGCAACGGTCAAGTTAATAGAAATTCTTAAACTCGAATTCCGTAATTAATATACTGACAGTGGATGAGTGTGGTGGCCTAATGAGAGTGCGTCTATCTATTTCTCTCTCTCTCTCTTTTTCACACACACACACACACACACACACACACACACAGGGAGAGAGAGAGAGAGAGAGAGACAGAGAGAGCGGTAGCCAAGCAGATATGCTACCCTACCGATTTGGTTAAAATCACCTCAGTATATGTAATCTTGTCATGTCAGTCCATTCACACTGATGTTAATGCGATGACGTTCAATGGCTGTTTAATCTGTTGGGGAAACTGAGCGAGGCGTGAGTCGTGCGGCGTGGAAGGTTTCCCGGTCCTCTGCAGTTGCGGCTGCAATGCTCCAGCAAGAGGTGAATACGCTGTACGAGCGATGCAGAGTAATGGAATCTTTTTTTGAACAATGCCTACTGAACATTCCTATCGTTTCAAATGAAATGATGTCAACAGAAAGACAAGCGAAAGGGTTCTCACTAAGCATGGATTAAGGAAGGCGTGAATTTCAAGTAGTTTTAGACAAGCTGCGAACTCAAACGTCTGCAGGACACCGGATTGAAGGTCTCACCAGCAGCATTTCAGTGTACGTAATGAAGATGTGTTCACTCAGCTTCGAATGGATGTCCGAATGAATGCTAACGTTACTGTCTTCACCTGGATGACCGGCTGCATACACTGAACGTCCTGCAAACTCTTAGATGAATTTACCCGATATAAAAATGGGAAGTGAGATGCTGCCCACACTGGAGCATTTCATGCTAACCCCCCTTGTCACCTGGGTAAGGAACCCATGTCTCAGTATACAGCTGCATCATTTTTCTTTTAACTGTAGCTAATAGCTTGTGCCAAGGTTATCCTTTAACGTTATAGTGTAACCAGTGCAATGTAAGCCACCAGCTAGTGTGTAGCCGCTGTTTTCTTCCTTTGTATAGGTGAAGACATTTGGGTACATAGGTGAGAAGGATGGCAGTGTACTTTCGGAGTACACTGAGTTAGTGGATGGGTACCACCTGAACAAGATTATAGGGGAAATGTAAGTATGAATTGTTCATCAGTATGCATTCTTGCCCCCGTAAATCTGTGCAGTGTGTTTAAGTGAAATTACATATTGAAATCAATTTTGGAATTTTTTATACTGACATGATGCTTTGGAGTGTTGGAGGTGATACCACAAGCAACAAGTCTTCACAGGACGAGCTTTTAGGGAGTTCTATGCCAACATAATTTGACATATTTTGGAAGTTCTTGTTCCCCAGATAGCATGTAATCTAGGACAGCTGTTGCATATATGAGCAGTCACAGCTCTGGAAGATGGCATGCTTTAGACACGCAACAGTACTCGCTTTGTCACGCCAAGTTATAAAGGAATTCTTTGTAATTCATTGACACCATAACTGTTCTGGTGTGGAGGCCCTCATAGTTTAAGATTGGGTGGATGATGTCTAGTATAGGCTATTGGTGAATATAACAATGTCTAGTATAGGCTATTGGTGAATATAAGACCTGCGATACCTGTAAAGTTATAAACAGGAGTTGTTGGGTTAGGAAAATATGAAGCCTATTGCTCTTCACTCTTCTGCTGTGTTGTCCTGTAGTTCTGTGTCCATTGAACTTGTATTAGGTTTTCTTGTAGTGTTGTTGTAATAGGGGAGATACCCACTCATGCTAAATTCAATGCCCTTTTCTAACTTGATCACATGGTTTTAGAGGGCAATGTAGGCATAACCTTTATTCTACTACCTCCCTGCTGTGTCTAAGACATGGGAACGAGAGTGGAGAAGATAAAAGAGCATTGTCAAGAAGAAAGAGAGACATCCTCTTGGCATCGCAAGCGCTGTGATGTGATGGTAAACATGATAGCCAGCTCCGGTAATCCCACAGATTGGGAGACCCCTCTGGATTATGGCTGTGTGCTGGATTTCCACTGGCATGCAGGCACAGATGGCTCAGATTGAGATGAAAGACGGATCCCAGAGAATGACAGGCAGGGAGAGAGCTGCCCGTGGCCTAGGCAACGGGACTGGGGCAACACGGGACAGTGTTTTAGGTCAGTGTGTCGGCATGCAGACACCACACAGGACATATGCCAGGGATGGTGCAGAGAGGGGAAAAGAGGAGAGAGATTGTGTGTGTGTTAGAGAGAGAGATTGTGTGTGTGTTAGAGAGAGAGATTGTGTCTGTGTTAGAGAAAGAGAGAGAGAGGAGAGAAAGTGTGTGTGTGTTAGAGAGAGGGAGAGAGAGAGAGAGAGAGTTTTTGTTTTTCCCTTTGTCCTAGTTTGGCAATACAGTGTGTCACTTGCCATGCCAAAAAAGCACATTTGAATTTGAATGTTCGTGAGAGAAAGAGATGGTTAGGGGAAATAAAGAAAGACACAAAAGAGGTTAGGCATGTATAGAAAGAGGGAGAGAGAGAGAACGAGAGAGAGAGATGTTTAGGGGAAAGCAGAGAGAGAGAGAGGAAATGTTTAGAGGCAATAGAGAGATCTGACAGACAGAAAGGAGTGGTAGGTGTGTCAGGGGAGGAGAGAAACAGACAAAGTGACTCTCAATGAAAAGTCATACTCTAGTCCACAGACAGGAAAGCATGGGCGCTGCTCCTGGCACTCACACCCCAGCTGCCCGTGCTTCGCCAGCTGACTGGCTGCCTGGGACGACGCTCCAAGACGGGCCAGACGGAGCAGCTGAATGGGGGGATTGTGCTGTTTTCTCGCTCGCTCTGGAGAGCAGGTTCCCCTGGAAAAATGTAAAGCATGTTTGTAGCAGAACATGCCCTCCCCTCCACGGGTTTCACCCCTGTTGGGCTGAATGAGCCTGGTGCCATGGCGACTGCATTTGCACAGGTGCCCCGTGTGTTTACTTTGTTCTTGTGGTCCGCAGAGAGCCCAAAGCCACCAGTCCGAGGGTGAAGAAAGCAGACAACGAGCCGAGCCAGAGGATTCAGAACCTGGCGGTTCTGGTGCAGCATGTTAAAGCCTACTACCAGGTGAGGAGCTGGGCTGAGGAGCCGGGCTGAGGAGCCGGGCTGGGTTGGTGCTGTTGCCTTTCCCCCTGTGCACATTTGTTTGTTTTACACTTACTTAGTGACCAGCCCAAGGTTTTTTTTTAAACACAAAGTTGTTTACACACACACACACACACACACACACACACACACACACACACACACACAAACATCTCTCTCTTTCTCTCTCTCTCTCTCTCATTTTCTGTCCTACACACACACACACACACACACACACACACATGGATTTGACATGGAAAGTGCGCGTGTCACCCGCCCTTTAATACCCTTTATGAGGGTCCGACCTAGAAGCCATCTCGCACATCTGTCTCTCGGTCTTAAACGGCCCCTCTTCCACACGGCCAGACGCCCGGCCTCCTCTTAAGATGGCTGCCCTAAATATCCTCCTCATCCTCATCATCATTATCATCATTGGGGGCCCACATGTTAACATCGGTGCAATCAGTGGATGAGGGGAGAGGCTGTATCAGACCAGTCCAGCTTGTGGGATTGTGTGTGCATTGCTGTTTCTGCTGTTTCTGCTGCTGCTGCTGCTGTAGACACCACTGTTGCTCTAGGGGCTGGAAATGACCCATTTGGGCTCCCTGGAGTAGAGCGCTGGTTTTCCTATCATCACTCACCCGTGCAGCTGACTGAAGTGCTTTTTGTGTAATGACAACCAGCAGTGACCAACTAACGACAGCAGAACAACACAACGACAGCAACTGCCAAAACTTCACAACGGAACAAAAAAAAGCTGCCTATCCGAGGAAAGAAGACAGACGTTGTTAGGGTGTGCGAGTGTGTGTGTGGGGGGGGGGTCAGAGTGGGTTTTGAAGTATAAAAAAAAGCAGAGTAATTAAATTGAATGTCGTACTTTACTTATCCAAACAAGTCTTGAATGTAAACTGAAGCACTTTGCTAGTGCAAGGGGGTGGGTTGGGTGTTTGTTCTGATATAACCGCACACATCTGTAGGTGCAACAAGGGTTGCTTGCTTCCTCAAATGACACTTCCAGTCATGTGAAACAGGCACTTTGCGTTCTCGCCCCCACTGCTGCACACATCCCCATCCATCCCCACAGGGGCTTTCTGGGGCATGTCTGGGAGGACGACTCTACTTATTCTGCTTGCGCCACAGAACCAAGAAAGAGAGAGAGAGAGAGAGAGAGGGAGAGAGAGAGGGAGAGAGAGAGAGAAGGAGAGGGAGAGAGAAAGAGAGAGAGGGAGAAGGAGAGAGAGAGAGAGAGGGGGGAGAGGGACAGAGAGAGAGAGAGAGGGGGGGGGGGGGGGAGGGACAGAGAGAGAGAGAGAGAGAAAAGGCCGAGTGTGAGCGAAATCACAATGATGAGTTCCCATCAGACAGAGCTGTCAGTGGACACACCGTCATCTGCTGTAAAGTCAGTTTATGCCACCAGACCATTAAACCTCCAGAGTGTAGTTTATGAACACGAAAAGCCACCACAGTCACAGTCTCACACTAACACTCTCACAGAGCCACAGATCAAAACGGTTTGGGTACAGAGACTGAACACTTGCATTATTTATACCATTTCTATTTTCGTAGCTTGGTGGTGACTTCTTTTCCTTTAAATATCCCTTCCCCTCTTTTAGCATGCGAGGTTAGTCCATCTTAAGTCTGTATAGATCTTTAACATCATTGGTCAAGCATTGATTCAACCCTACTCGTTGCCCTAGCAACCAGTCTTCGATTGGAAAAGCAAGAACAGATCCTGGTAGACGCGTTTTACTTGCAAGCAGCTGGAGGAAAAAGCAACTGGATCTCAATCACCCCCCCCCCCCCCCCCCCCCACCCCCCGCCACCATTCCCTTCTGTCGCTTACTGGAAATCTGTCAGGCTGCTCTCCTTGGAAAAGTTAGCCCCCATGGGCAGGGCGCAGTGATTGTTCTGCATCAAAGTTGAGTGGCCCTTGGGAGCTGGATAATTCTTTCCTGCCCCCCCCCCCCCCCAGCCAACTTTTAGGCTAATAAACACAGAATTAGTCATTCGGCTAGACTCGTGCTCGCAACTGTAAAAACAAAATTTAATGAGCACAGAAAACTGTCTGCGAATGATAATTGTGTGTAAAACTACCAAAACCTTGTGACCGTCAGGATAAAAGCACACAGCACAGTCCTTTGGGTATTTGTTTGTTTTGAGTGATGTACTTTCCCTCAGTGTTTGCTGTTTGTAATTCCCTTTCTAGGAGACTCTACAGCAACTGATCATGATGCCTCTTCCTAATGCGCTGGTGCTGGGCAAGAACCCTTTCTGTGGTATGTGCTCCACTCGATCATATATATAAACACAGTCCAGTGATGTATGCAATCACTGGCACACGTGTCATGAAACATGTCAAACTTAAGTGGTGTTAACATCTGTGATTGAGTTCAGTTTTTGTTGGTTGTATTCAGCCTGTTTCGGTCGAGAGAGTGTAGAACCTAATAGAAAAAGAAAGTGAGGGAGATAGGTGGTGCTGTGTGAAGAGAGAGGAACTGATTTGATCCCAATGCACCCGGGATGAGTTTTAAGTAAAGTATGAGTTTTGAGTAAAGTATAGAATGAGTTTTGGTATCCTTTCACAAACTGATGCATACTCTCATATTCGTTTCTTCCACTTTTGCCACATCGTAGCATGCTACTGTGTCGCATTCCTTACAGGGTTAACAGCACTATAGATTAATTGTATTTCGCCTGCCTAATTAAACCACGGTAGTCAGTGATTTTCACCCAGCAATTCCCCCACTCCCAGGCTCAGCAGTTTTATAATTCAATTGCACTTGTATTAGTCTGTGGACCCACACCGCGTCACTCTGGGTGGCCGTGGCATGTCTGACCTAAATTGTGCCATAGTGCCGCGCAAGCCGAGGATAGGCAGCGGATAGCTTTAGCCCACTTCAGCGGTTAAAAAAAAAGAGAAAGAGATAGATTAATTCCTTTTTTATTGATGTGAGAATCAGCACTGTTCCCAGTAGGTCATACACTGCTGTGTGGATGTGTGGATGGGCAGGGGTTGTAATAGTGGGGTTTTGTTTGTATATCCCAGAGCAAAGCGTTGAGGAAATGAAGAAGCTGTTGCTGCTGTTACTAGGATGTGCTGTGCAGGTAATACCCGATTATACCCTCATTTGTGGTATGTGACATAAACCCACATAGCCTACAGCACATTACACCTGTATGTTACATAAACCCACATAGCCTACAGCACATTACACCTGTATGTGACATATACCCACATAGCCTACAGCACATTACACCTGTATGTGACATAAACCCACATAGCCTACAGCACATTACACCTGTATGTGACATAAACCCACATAGCCTACAGCACATTACACCTGTATGTTACATAAACCCACATAGCCTACAGCACATTACACCTGTGACTGATACTGTATACATGTTGTTTATACATTTTATATACATGCATATCTTAACACGTGGATGTGAAATGATGGTGCAAGTTATTATTCATTATTCATGTTAGTGAATTCCAGTGTCTGAGAAGCTTAAGAGATGTCTGTTACATGCTCACAACAAAGTGACTGTGCTGAACTCAACCACACTCTCTATGTGTGGAGGTCACTTGAGTCCACTTGTGTTCCAATTTCCTGCTGTGAACAGAGACATCCCTATCCACTGTTTCATTAGGCCTCTGTTACAGTAACACTGAAGCCCTTGACCCCATTTACCACCGGGTGTAGGAAGAACAGGAAGTGTGGTTTCTGCAGCGTCATTCTCTCTCTCTCTCTCTCTCTCTCTCTCTGTCTCTCTCTCTCTCTCTCTCTCTCGCTCTCTGTCTCTCTCTCTCTCTCTCTCTCTCTCTTTCTCTGTCTCTCTCTCTCTCTGTCTCTCTCTCTCTCTCTGTGTCTCTCTCTCTCTCTCTCTCTCTCTGTCTCTCTGTCTCTCTCTCTCTCTCTCTCTCTCTCTCTCTCTCTCTCGCTCTGTGTCTCTGTCTTTGACCTCAATGTGCCTCTCCCTATTCTCCCCTACAGTGTGACCGGAAAGAGGAGTACATCGAGAAGATTCAGATGCTGGACTTTGGCACTAAGGCAGCCATAGCATCCCACATCCAAGAGGTAGTGTGTTGGTTTGGTTAAAGAGTAGAGTCTGCGATTCTGACGAAAGGTTGTTGATATTTTTAGAGCTTAGCAGCCAATCAAATTACGCCTCTCCCCTCTGTGTTCCTGAAGTAACGTGTTGGAATATTTAATTGGAATCGTGGACTCCACCTTTAAACGTGCACTTTAAAAGTGGAGTCCACGATTCCAATTAAATATTCCAACACGTTACTTCAGAAACACTTATACAGGCTCTGTATATCATAAACTCAATGGGTCCTTGTATCTCTGTGTTATATATGTATATTTATAAGCCTTACAGCCAGAAAGAGAAAAAGGAAAACTTCACCAACATTTTATGAAGGTCTCACCAGAGGCACGTACAGTGTGTTTAGTTTGGCTACGTTTTGTTTTGGCCCAAATGTTCCTCTCCAAGATCATTCCCGCATGTTCCTTTCTCAGTTGTTTTTTTGTTTACTTCTGGAAGAGAGAGCAGCACCACATTTCCAGTAAAGTGTAAGGTCTGCTGCTCATCTCTGACACAGAAATATGTTTCTATTCTTTATTGTTGTGATACGGTAAAAAAAACATTTTGTGTGATTGTAGCCTTATTTCGCCAACTTTGGGCAGCATACTAGAGCGATCCATAAAGAGCAAGAAAGATATCTTTTTAAGAGAGGTTAACTTTCCCCACTGTGTGACACATCGTTTGTCTTCTGTGTTTTTCTCGAACACACCCAGTGATTTAATTGCTGTGCTCACATTGATCACCTTGTATCCACAGTCCAATCCAATTGTTTCTCCAAGGAAGACAATATCACGTGTAATTACAATTCAATGAGCAGCTAAACCAAATCATATTTTACCTAAATTTCCCTCTGGACTAATAAAGTATCCATCTATCTATCTATCTATCTATCTATCTATCTATCTATTGGTAACTCCGTTGAAATAGATGTCCACACAGGCATCCATTTTAACAGCATTTTCTCAGGACTCAGTTGTTCTAAACTGCAGTTTCAACATTTTCATTCAAATCTCCAATCTGAAAGCAAGGAACCCCCCCCCCCCCCCCCACTGCAGTGAGCAAGCGTGGGCTCATCATCCCTCTGTGTTCACACATCTCTGATAGCACTAAGCCCACTCCCTGCTCAGCTCTCTTCTGCAGTGGTGTCGCCACCTGCACCTGGCACTCTAGGGACCTGCTAAATGAGGTGTGCTTGATTCAACCAGTGCTCCAGCATGCTCCTCTATTATGGCATACGCCTCTATTATTTATTATACTCCACAGCCTCTGTTCTCGCCTCGGGCCTGTATTTTTCCATAGCAGCCCTGGCCATCACAAAAGGCTTGTTTACTGATTGCTGTATAGAAAGCATAGGATGCTCCTCGAGAGCTGAATGACAGACACTTACAGGGGCGAATATAACGTACTGGTATGTTGTATAACAGAATGTGGGATGATACACTACTTGGATTACCCATTAGGAAAACTCCATGAAGAGGTAGATATATAATGATGGATTGATGCTTGATGCTTGATGTTTGATGCATTGGAAAACGATTCTTGTTACTCACTGTGTGTGTACATGTGTATGTGTGTGTGTGTGTGTGAGTGTCGGTCTGTGTGTTAATGTAAATGTGTGACTGTGTGTGTGTGTGTGTGTGTGTGTGTGTGTGTGTGTGTGTGTGTGTGTGTGTGTGTGTGTGTGTCTGCAAACACCCGTTTGATCAAAACATCTGACAGGTCACTGACAGTCAGGACAGCGTGTTTGACCTGCATTGGCTGGAGGTCAGCGACCTTTGCCCTGAAGACCTGGACACCCTCTCCAGGAGCATGGCTGTGCACCTCCGCAGGCTGGTGGACCAGCGAGACCAGCAGCTGGAGGTAAACATCCCAGTCTGACCCCTGACCCCTCAGCTACACTGACCCGGCATGGATCACGCAAGTATTTGAAGTGAAGAGATATGGACCTACAACACCATGTAGCTATATGCATTGATATGCATATTATGCATTTTATGCATTTGATGCACTGATGTTTAATGCATTGAGGAACATGATTCATGTCACGCAAGTGTATGCGTCTAGGTGTGTGTGTGTGTGTGTGTGTGTGTGTGTGTGTGTGTGTGTGTGTGTGTGTGGTGTTTGTGTGTGTGTGTGTGTGTGTGTGTGTGTGTGTGTGTGTGTGTGTGTGTGTGTGGGTCTGTGTGTGTGTGTGTGTGTGTGTGTGTGTGTGTGTGTTTTTGTAAATGTCTGATTGGGGATGTCCTTGACCTCAAGATAATTCGGAGAGGGGAATTTTTACAACACTTAATCAAATTCATGTATCTCTGTCAAATATGTGTTTGAGATCTGAAAAAAAAAAACAGTCCAATTAAACAATCCAATTATGCTTCCCAGTTGGTATTCAGTGCTAAAATGAATGATCAAGAGTCGTTTCCTTTTAGCACTCAAGTCAAATTAATTCAGTGTCTTATCGTTTCATTGTCAGACCTGAAAGGTGTTAACTCTTGGCCTGCTGTTTTTTTGGCACTGCAGCTAATTAATTTAGTCTTGTTTTCTTAATTGGATAAATGAGGTGATACACTCTAGGGTGCAATTAGGAGACTGTACACGATGTATCTGAATAACCATGTTCAGTGACAAATGAATCAGTACAATAAGGGCGCTCTAACCACCCACACACAGAGCCCTTAACATGGGCCTTGTTTGTCTGGTACGGTGAGATGCAGAATTGAAGGAAGCAGAGAATGAACTTGGCTTCACTGTGGTCAGACAATACCTGACAGATGAGCTGTGTACGTTGCATAATAGAAAACATTTCTATTGTCATGTCTTGATAATTTAAGATGTTTTGGACGTAACTCTGATGAAAAGAAACCTTGAGTTATTGAATTCATCCCTACTCTCTCTCACACACACACAAACACACACGTAATGCCCATTCCAAAACAGAGAGAGTATTGATGAATGGGTGTGGTTGGGTGGTTAGTGGATGGCTGAATAGATGATGGATGGAGGGATTGATTGAACTGATGTTGTGACTGATTGACTGAGTAAGTGACTGATGAGCCACAGCAGGCCTGTGGTTTCATGTGCTGAGCCAGCAAGGTCCTCACCCCGAGAGTCAGCACCTAATTCTGGAACGGATCTGATCTGACCTCGGTGTGGCCCTGATCTGGCCCTGGTGTGGCCCAGGTGTGGCCCTGGTGTGGTACAGATCTGGCCCTGATCTGGCCCTGATCTGGCCCTGTGTGGCCCTGATCTGGCCCTGGTGTTGCCCTGGTGTGGTACAGATCTGGCCCTGATCTGGCCCTGGTGTGGCCAGAGCTAGTTCCAGAGTAGTTGCTATTTGGGTGAGCACCAGCACAAGGGGGTTTTCAGTTGTTTCCTCGCTTTGATAATCTGCCTCTCCCTACTTGCAAGTAAACTCTGTCAGCTCTCGGAGGAAATCAGTGAAAATGGGACTGCTTCACTGGCGACCTACTTTACTGAGCTACAGGGGGAAAAAAAGAGCATATTTACACTCAAATATCTCTTTCTTTCCTTTTTTTAAATGTTTCCCCCCCCCCCCCTTTATATTGTCCCTCTTTGCAGACCATCATGGAGCTGTTACAGGAGAGGGAGAGCGGTTATCTGACCCCGACCAGGACCCCGTCCCCTGGGGACCCCGGGGGCCTTCACCTGCCCGGCTTTCAGCAGCACCTGACCGTGGAGCTGGCCGACACCAAGGCCAAGAGCCGACGCCTCCGACAGGAGCTGTGAGTGACACACACACACACATACCCATGCATACACATACACACACACTCACACACACAGACACACACACACACACACACACACACACACACACACACACACACCCATGCATACATACACACACACACGCACAGACAAACACATACCCATGCACACACACTTGAAAACGTTTTTGAGTCCACCACATTTGAAGCAGATATATATTCACATGTTTCATGAGGTGATACATTCCCACACGTGCACGTGCACACACACACACACACACACACACACACACACACACACACACACACACACACACACACACACACACACACACACACACACACACACACACACACACACACACACACTTCTCTCTCTCTTGGTACTGTGTGATAATGGAGGTGCAGTCATTCGATCAGTGTTGTTTATTAGATACTGCACAGATAGTTGACCCCACAACTGCAGCGCTCTCTACTCCTACCTTCAGGGCCGTTCTGTGTTCACATACGATGACTGTTTTCATACATACTATGTCCTCTTGACAGTGTTTTCTGGCCTTTGCATGGGGTGACCCACGTCTGCAGATCATCACATGCTATGAGGTGCCAGTTATGAATGAAGGCGGATGAGCTCTTGTAAGCAATAAGAAGCCTTCGGGGGTGGCTGGCCCAGATTAGCCGAGCTTCCCGCACGACTACTTCGAGCCGGGCCCTTTCGCTCTCGCTGTTGACCCACTTTACTCCTCATCCTACTCCTCATCCTCCTCCTCATCCTCCTCCTCATCCTCCTCCTCATCCTACTCCTCATCCTACTCCTCATCCTACTCCTCATCCTCCTCCTCATCCTACTCCTCATCCTACTCCTCATCCTCCTCCTCATCCTCCTCCTCATCCTACTCCTCGTTTCTCTGGGAGCTCCAGAGCTCTCTAGCCTCCCCCAGACTGGCAGCTCCCTGCAGTATCGGGTCCCCCTCTCTTTTCCTTACCACTGCGCTCCCTTTGCACACACACACACACACACACACACACAACACACACACCACACACACACACACACACGACGTCAGACAGTACACACACACACACACACACACACACACACACACACACACACACACACACAACAACACGACGTTCAGACAGTACACACACACACAACACACACACACACACACACACACAACACACACACACACACACACACACACACACAACACACACACACACACACACACACACACACACACAGTCAGCCTGTCTCACAGCTCCATGCCCGAACTCTTTCCTCTTGGAACTGTAATAATGAAGGTCCCTATATGACACTGATACGTAATGACAACAGCACTCATAGATGGATCCATTTTACAGAGCTTTCAACTCAGGCCTTCCCCAGACCTGCCTCTCCCTGTAGTAGCTGGTCTCCCCTCTCTCTCTCTCTCTCTCCCTGTGCTCACTGTGCTCCCATTGTTGGCTCTGGGTTTGATGATGGTGGCTGCGGGGCAATAGATCTGTTCCCACACAAAGCGTGACTGTGTGGTTCGTATGGCTTAGGGATGACATAGGAAGCACGGGGGCGTGCGGCGTGGGGGGTGGGTGGGTGTTGTTTCTTTTACGACCGTCCGTCGCCATGGGGGATGTACGTGAGGACACGTCAACAAGGCCCCGTACATTTAATCCAAAGTGTGGATTAAAAAAGAGGACAAGGAGAAGATATAAATAAATGCAAAGTCACGCATATGATGGTTATGTCATAGTGTGTGTGTGTGTGTGTGTTTGTGTAGGTTTATACAGTGTGTTTTTGTCCATGCGTGTGTGAGTGTGTGTTTATGTGCATGCGTGTGTTGTGAGTGTGTGTAAGAGGTTGCATGAAGTAGAAGGATGATGCATGGTTACATCTATGTATTATGTTTATCCCCCCCCCCCCCCCACACATACACCACCACCAATCTCTCTTCCCCTCTCTCTCTCTTTCTGTCTCTCTTCTCTCTCTCTCTCTCTCTCTCTCTCTCTCTCTCACACAGGGAGGAGAAAAGCGAGCAGCTGTTGGACTGCAGGCAGGAGCTGGAGAGTATGGAAGCTGAGCTGAGGAGAGTTCAGCAGGAGGTACTTACTTCACAATCACACCAACCCCACACCACCTCCACACAACCATACACTACATAATGATTTATTACTAATTATGATGAATTACTGATCATAATTACTTATGATACACTTACAACACACTGGACCTCAGGGCTGCTAGTCTCGGCAGTGGATCTTTATTTTTGGCATAACAAACATTAATGTTGTATGATTTGTTCAGAGGTTGTTATATAAGTGTCCTCTGGATATGAGCAAAAGAGTATGTAACAAAATCCTTATTCACAAACAACTACACCAATCAGGGATACATATTGCAAATGTGCTTACAGCTATAAATAGTTTTGTACATTTGAGTGTGAGAGTATTTGTGCAGCATTCTGGCTGAATATATGAAACTGATGAATTCACAAAGCAAATACAAGTATTCGTGTTAGCTGTCCATAGTTATCATTCTTCTGTGTGATATTCTGGGTATAACTATCTCTAACTAATTAAAAGTGCAGATTAGAAGGTGATTCTAATGTAAACACACTTTTTGTCAAATTCAGCAAATTGCTCCTTTCTGTCTTCAAGCTGTCCATTCAGTGTGTGCAAAAAATTAAAAACAGTGTTCGTAAATGGCTCTGTTAATAGGAAACAATCATAGTGGCGCAGACCGACCCACAGTAAACAATTCAAGCCAATCATAGTGATGTTTCAGGAGGTGAAATATGATTGGGCTCTGTTGAGTTCAAATATCAACAACTGAGTAACTGACTAAGTAACTAAGTTAATAAATAAATAATGTGCATACTTCCTATTCCTCACGGTGTCCTGACCTGTCTCCTCTGCGGACTCAGAACATGCAGCTGCTGACGGACGCGCGAGCGGCGAGGACATACCGGGATGAGCTGGATGCCCTGCGGGAGAAGGCGCTCCGAGCCGACAAGCTGGAGAGCGAAGTGGGCCGCTACCGCGACCGCCTCCACAACCTGGAGTTCTACAAAGCAAAAGTGGAGGTATGAGTGGGGGGTGGGACTGAAGTAAAGGGGGCAGAAAAAAATCTATACAGTGCAGTATCACGATATTATACCGATACAGCAGCGCCAGGTATCGCAATGTAAAATGTAATTGTATTTTTAGACCTTGTTCTTCTCTTGCGTCACAACAGTCAAGAGTTGAGAACAAATTTCACTGCGCCAAGATGGCTGCAGAGACTCCCAGTATATGAAACGTAATATATGGGAGACATACATCGGAATGTTCCGGAGAATCAAATCATAATACTTGTATCATAAAATGTAAAGTCGCAATAATATTGTATCGTTGCCCAAATATCATGATAGTATCATATCATCGGCTCTGTTGCAATCCCCACCCCTGGACTGAAGGGTTGACCTCTCACTGTTCAAGAAATCATGCAGTTCATGCAGAGCTACATACCAACAACTGAGGGGTGCCATTATAACTGCATAGAATAATGAGAGTATGAAGTGTGTGTAGAGGAGAGAGTGAGGGAACTAAAAGGAGGTCCACTGATGAGCTTAGACAGTGAGCAGTGCATGTAATGCTAACACCAAGTGCTGTAGGATAGCTTTAGCACTCACTAGCTAAGACAGTGTGTATTGCTTGTAGCGCTAACACCAAGTGCTGAATGATGTCCTTAGCGCTGCAAAAGTTGCTGAGGTGAAGTCATGTAGCACTACATGCCAACTACTGAAGGATGTGTGCAGAAATAGCTGAGGCTATATTCACTGAAGAACCAATAATTCCAGTGTTTTTGTTGGGTAAAACCGAGAGTAGAGTGGAGATAGAGTGGAGATGGAGGTATCTGTAAAGAGGTCCTCTCACTAGCTAAGACAGGGGCTGTGTCTTAAATCGAGTACTTTATGAAGTACACTGTAATACAGTGCGTAGTGCACACTATGCACTTACATCTGTAGTGTGTTCAGTCGCTGATTAGGGTTGTCTGAAATGGAATACTGACGGACGCAAATGTGCCAGATGGCGGACCAAACTCCGCTGACGGCCGTGTTTTGTATGTAAATGTTAATTTTTGGCCGTTTTCTCGCTATGATTTTTCAAAAGTTACCGAGAAATAGACACTGTACTATCAGATAACACAGTTATTGTAACCAGCAATAAGGGTTGAAGTGATTTGCGAGGCGTCAATCAGCCAACTTTCCAAACTGAAAAGCTGCTGAAAGGGCTCCTCCTCTTCTGCTACGTAGCCAAGATGGCGGCCCGTTTAGGGCTAGAAGTGTCCATCGTTTCACACTGCATTTTTTGGGCCGTTTGCAGTGTGCAAACCGGGTACTTTCAGTGCCCTGAATTCTGCTGGTTCTATCAGAGTGAACACCCTACGCACTGAAAGTCAGTGTTCAGTGTTCAAGAAGTGCGCAAGTAACCGGTTTGAGACATGGCCAGGGTGTATTGCATGTCGTGCTACACACCAAGTGCTGAAGGAGAGCATTAGCACTCGCTAGCTAACACAGTGTGAACTGCCAAAGTGTGCTGGCTTTACAGGGAAGCATATTCACCGATATGCAACAGATTAAAGAGGGGATTAAAGTGTCTGGCAGACTTAATGAGACCACATGAGAAATTTAGGGAAGAGTGGGGTAAGATGAGCCAGTGGGTCAGTTGACCCTCAGTTGACCCTCAGTTGGGTCAGTCCCTCAGTTGAGTCTTTCGCTGCTCAGTTTACATTTACATTTAGTCATTTAGCAGACGCTTTTATCCAAAGCGACTTACAAGGATGTATACACATTTTACATTTACACTGATGGCACACTGCGCATCAGGAGCAATTAGGGGTTCAGTGTCTTGCTCAGGACACTTCGACAGGGAATCGAACTAGCAACCTTCTGATTACTAAACGACTTCTCTACCTCCTGTACCACTGTCGCCCCACATACAGTGGTCCACATACAGTACAGTGTTAGATACTGTGTGTGTGTGTGTGTGTGTGTGTGTGTGTGTGTGTGTGTGTGTGTGAATGTGTGTGTGTGTGTGTGTGTGTGTGTGTGTGTGTCTGTTGTGTGTTGTGCGTGTGTGTGTGGTTGTGTGTGTGTGTGGTTGTGTGTGTGTGTGGTTGTGTCTGTGTGTGTGTGTGATCCTGTCTTCTGTCCCCTGGCAGGAGCTGAAGGAGGACAACCAGGTGCTGCTGGAGACTAAGGCCATGCTGGAGGAGCAGCTGGAGGGGTCCAGGGCGCGCTCCGACAAACTCCACCAGCTCGAGAAACACAGTCTGCAGCTGCAGGCCAAGATCCACGACATGGAGGAGGTGTGTGTGTGTGTGTGTGTGTGTGTAAAAATGTGTGCGAGAGAGAGAGAGAGAGAGAGAGGGTTTGTGTGTGTGTGTGTGAGGCAGAGACCTCAGTCTTTCCTTATGCCATTGCATTGTAACTCTTTTTCATTAGTTTGTTGTTTATGTAATATATTGTTCTTGTCATGTTAAAAGATGGATAGAAAAATACAGACAGAGAGGGAGTGAGAGAGAGAGAGAGAAAGAGAGTGAATGCATGAGAAGGCAAGAGTGAGAAAGAAAAGCGATAGACACAGAAATGGGAAAAATGCTTCTTGTTAGCAAAATGCTAATAGCCCTGAATTACCCCCTTACTTCCCTCTCTTCCTGTCCTTCTGACCTCCTCCAGGAGCGAGCGTCAGACCGGAGGCGCATCGAGGAGCTGCTGGAGGAGAACCTGTTCCTGGAGATGGCCCAGAAGAGGAGCATGGAGGAGTCACAGCACCTTGGCTGGGAGCTGGAGCAGCTCAGCAAATCCTCAGAGGGACCGGAGGGCTCAGGTGGGGAGAAGGGTCACACACACACACACACACACACACACACACACACACACACACACCCACACACACACACACACACACACACACACACACACACCCACACCCACACCCACACCCACACCCACACACACACACACACACACTTGGTTATAGTTGAACCATCTCTTCATGTCTGATGGCACTGTGAAACATTAAACACATGCTTGCTCATGTAAATTAAGTAATTATATCATCTTTGCGTATTGCCAGCCGTGTTGCCCATCAATGAAATTAGGGCCCACGAGACCAAACAATCTGTCAGTCTAGAAGACGATCAATCAATGAAGTGATGGGGGTTGTGTTTGTGTGTGCAGTGCCGAAGTCTCTGGATGAGGAGGTGGCTGAGAGGGCCTGTAGCCGCCTGTTGAGGCTGGAGAGGGAGAACCAGACCCTGCGCAGAACCGTAGAAGAACTCAGAGGAACCAGGGAACCTTCTGAAGAACACAAGAGAGATATATCACATAAAGTAAGTCTTGCTTTGTTATCTCCTCAGTGCCAGATGTTTAAACACATACATACATACATACATACATACATACATACATACATACATACATACAAGCATATGTACCGTACATAATGTACATCAGTGACGTGCGGTGATGTCAGAAAGAGGGTAGGCACTGAGTTATGAAAGCCAGATTACCTAATTTATTGTTTAGGCTAATAGGCTACATCAAAACAGTACGCACAAGCGCGGCACACACGCACGGTCGATATCAGGAAATTTCCAATCAGGATGACACATCATCGCACATGTACGCACGCACGCACACACACCAGTTAATGTCCAGCATCAAAATGCAACCATCTTTATTCTTAATTATTGCACAGCGGAAATTATGTTTGTCAGTCAACAACAATGAGAACACACACTGCTAAGTTGAATATGAAGGCAAATGGCTTGCAGTCGGCATTAATTCAACCACACGTATCAATTCAAAATTAAGCCCAAAATAATTTCTGACTCACCAATCGGTATATTATTTGTATATAAAATCCATCCGCTGCTCTTTCCTCGTGAAGACGTCGATCACAGCGTTGTAAAACTCCTCTTTACGGGCCTTCAGTTTTCATAGTCTCTGGCTCTAAATTGATAGAATGGCAAGGGCTGAAAGACGCAGTAGTTCATGTAAGGTTGGCGTAGGCCTCCCTCTTGCTAGAAACTCATGTTTTCCATAAAAATCGAGCTTGGAGAAATTTCTCAGTTCTATGATATTGGCAGATACCGCTGCTGTCATTTTGACTTTGAATTTCGCGGGGATTACGTTTAGCTGGTGTAATGACGTCAGCCAGCTGCGCAAATGTCCAGCAATATCTCGATTTTAATTGGTCCATGTTTGATACGTAACGTAGATGATTACTGGCATAACATATTTACGTGCAAAAGCACAGCAGAGTTGTGCTTTTCGACGTACATGTTAAAGAATACAGGATCAAAGTGCGCATGCGCAGCATGAGTTTTTCGTTGTCGTCCGCAATGAATGGACAGTAAAAGCACTGCTTATTCTACCATTTTTTTTTATTTGATTATGCGTAACTGCTACATTTGTCATCGTAACGTCTAAACGATTGGAATAACACACATATTGCATATATAAATCACAAGAATAATCAGTAAAAATACAAATACAAGTTTATTAAATACAATTATTTAATAAACATTTTTACGTTTGAATTTTGGCAGGGTAGGCAGTGCCTACCTTGCCTACCCTGACTGCACGTCACTGATGTACATACATACCTACTCAGAGCTCAGAGTGAATGTTCGTACATGAGTCCAACATGGTGTGACTCAAGTGACTCTTGCTTGTGTTCTTGTTGCTTAGGTAAGGATGCTGATGGAGGAGAATGAGCTCCTGAACAGAAGCATCTCCTCCCTGAATCAGATTGAGGAGACCAGCACTGAAGGTTCTGCTGAAGAAGACCTGAGGAAATCACCCCCAGAGTCTAGAGACGTCAGCGACAACAATGACAACAAGAGGCTGGTGGAGCAGGAGGAGTTAGTGGAGGCTGAGAGGGAGGCGGCATTGAGGGAGATTTCTGAGGAGGTGCAGCATTATCTGGAGGAGAGGAGGAACCTGCAGGAGAAAGGAGATCCATCCAAGTTTGAGGAGGAAGAAGAAGAGAGGGGATCTCCAGGAGGTCTGAAGAGAAGAAGCCCGGAGCTCAGCCTTGACAACCCAGAGCCGTCCCCCCTCAAGCCCCTCTCCGAGGCCAGCCCGCTGGGCCAGAGCCCGTCCATCTCCCCGGCCCGGTCCTCCAGCTCCACCAATATCTGCCGCCGGTCCGATTCTCGCTCCTGCTGCACCACGCGTGACGCAGAGAACCGGCGGCTGGCCTCGGCACTGGAGAACTCGGCGCGGCGCCTGCGGCGCCTGGAGGGGGAGCTCCGCGAGCTGGAGGCCGAGAACCAGACGCTGCAGCGGGCGCTGGAGGAGCTGCGTCTGGCCGGGCGGCGTCTGGAGCGCCTGGAGGCCAACGGCCAGGCCCTGGAGCAGGAGGCGGCCCAGCTGGAGCGCGACAAGGGCCGCCTGGAGAAGGAGAACCGCAGGCTGAGGCAGCGGGCCGAGGTGCAGGAGGCCTCGCTGGACGCCAGCGCGCTCAGGCAGGCCTCCCTGGAGAAGGAGAACCGCACCCTGGGGAAAGAGCTGGAGGCGCTCAGGGAGGCCGGAGCCAGGGTGAAGGAGCTGGAGATGGAGTCCAGGGAGATGCTGAAGCAGACGGCCATCGACCAAAGGACTCTGAGCACACTGAGGGAGGTGAGTGGATGTTTGGAGAAACTGCCAGAAACAACTGCAGGAGCAGACATACATACATACATACATACATACATACATACATACATACATACATACATACGTACACACATACATACAAATACATACATACATACATACAGTACATACGTACGTACAGACACACACACACACACACACACGCACGCACGCACGCACGCACGCACACACACACACACAGACACACACACACACACACACACACACACATACACATACATACATACACACATACATACTGTACATACATACATACACACACACATGCACACATACATACATACAGTACATACACACATACATACACGTACACATACAGTACCAGTCAAAAGTTTGGACACACCTTTCATTTTTTTGAGAAGTGTTTTCTTTACTTGTATTATTTTCTACATTGTAGATTAATACTGAAGACATTTAAACCACGAAAGAACTCATATGGAATGATGTACTAAACAAAAAAAGTGTTATCTACCATGTAGAAAATAATAAAAGGTGTGTCCAAACTTTTGACTGGTACTGTACACATACATACACACATACATACATACATACATACATACATACATACATACATACATACATACATACATACACACACACACACACACACACACACACACACGCACACACACACACACACACACACACACATACATACATACACACATACACACACATACATACTATACATACACACACACACACACACACACACACACACACGCACACATACATACATACAGTACATACACACATACATACACGTACACATACAGTACCAGTCAAAAGTTTGGACACACCTTTCACTTTTTTGAGAAGTGTTTCCTTTACTTTTATTATTTTCTACATTGTAGATTAATACTGAAGACATTTAAACCACGAAAGAACTCATATGGAATGATGTACTAAACAAAAAAAGTGTTATCTACCATGTAGAAAATAATAAAAGGTGTGTCCAAACTTTTGACTGGTACTGTACACATACATACACACATACATACATACATACATACATACATACATACATACACACACACACACACACACACACACACACACACACACACACACACACATACATACATACATACACACATACACACACATACATACTATACATACACACACACACACACACACACACACACACACACACACACACACACACACACACACACACACACACACACACACACACACACACACATACATACTGTACACACGTGCATGCATACATACTCTACACACGTGCATGCATACATATGCCATACTGCCAGAAACTGCAGGAGGCGTCAGCACTCCTGAAGCTCAACTGGTAGAGCAAGGTGATAAGGTGTGAACCACACCAAGGTCACAGCTTTAATTTCCCAGGAGCACCCATACTGATCACAAAGAGCTTTGGAGAAAGGTTGTCTGCTGAAGGCACGCCTTCCAAATATGCATTAGCACACAGCCTGTATGTGGCTGTTGTGGCCAGTCTCAAATATACATTAGCACACCTTGGCCTGCTGAATCTTTAAGCTGTTCCTGTATGTGGCTGTTGTGGCCAGTCTCAAATATACATTAGCAGACTTTGGCCTGCTGAATGTTTAAGGCTTAAATCAGCCTAAAATACTTTTTATTACATTACATTACATTTAGTAATTTAGCAGACGCTTTTATCCAAAGCGACGTACAAGGGAGATTTTAAGCTTGGCCTACCATTGATAACACAATTGCATAGTAGGCCCTTTTTCTTTATTTTTGGAACTCAGCCCATTTGAGGCAAGGATTGACACCATTGCACTTTTATTTTCTCTATTTCTGAACTGATGTTATTTGTTATTGATTTTCTCTATTTTTGAACTGATGTTATTTTTTATTGGTTAAGATTTAGAACTTATTGTTATTTCAATACATTTGACAATTTTAAGCTGGCCTACCATTTTATTGGAGCGATGAGGGACAGGTGGGGCTTGAAAAGGCCCCCTTGTTCAAAGTGGGGAATGACAGAAAAAGTTTGAGAACCACTGGTTTAAGCTGTTCCTGTATGTGGCTGTTGTGGCCAGTCTCAAATATACATTAGCACACCTTGGCCTGCTGAATGTTTGAGCTGTTCCTGTATGTGGCTGTTGTGGCCAGTCTCAAATGTACATTAGCACACTGGGAAGCTAATGGCTACAACCAGTGGCCCCTGGCACCTGTATTGTTGGAACTGTCTCAGGTCATACTGCATTCATACCTCGATGACAAAAGGAAGAACATCGCCCTCTCAGACAAGCCCTTAGTCAGCATGTGCAGAGCAGAGCTGTTTTCCTGTTCACTATATTTCACTATTGTTTAGCTAAGGTGCAGTATAATTGAATGTGTGTGTGTATGTGTGTGTGTGTGTGTGTGTGTGTGTGTGTGTGTGTGTGTGCGTGTGTGTGTGTGTGCGTGTGTGTGTGTGTGTGTGTGTGTGCGTGTGTGTTTGTGTGTGTGTGTGTGTGTGTGTGTGTGTGTGTGTGTGTGTGTGTGTGTGTGTCTCTGTATTTTACACGTGTTTGTGTGTGTGTCGGTTTGTGTATGTGTGTTTCTGTTTTGTGTGTGTGTGTGTGTGTGTGTGTGTGTGTGCGTGCGTGTGTGTGTGTGTGTCTGTGTGTGTGTGTGTGTGTGTGTGTGTGTTTCTGTGTGTGTGTGTGTGTGTGTGGTGTCTGTGTGTGTGTGTGTGTGTGTGTGTGTGTGTGTGTGTGTGTGTGTGTGTTTAACAGGAGCTGGTGAGTGAGAAGCTGAAGTGCCAGCAGAGGGATAGTGAGGTGAAGAGACTCACACAGGAGATGGAGAGAATGGGCTACAAACAGCAGCAGCAGCAGCAGGATCCTCTATCTGCAGACCTGCTGCATGTTGATAACAGGTAGATGCAGACACTGGCACCCCCCAGTGGCCATAGCCAGCACTACCAGTACCTCCACGTCCATTACTCAAAGTGAAACATGTGACATGTTACATTCATACATTTACACTGTATTGTACATTTGCATATACTAGGAGTCATTCCATGTCAAGTGGGACAATGGCTCCGTCTCAGATTTGGCTGCAAAAATACAAGGTTGTTCATACACTTCTTAATAGGTATAGTCCCAAATATTAGCTCTCTACTCCCAATAGTTTTGTCACAAAAATATGTTTTAGGGGGGGGGGGGGGGGGCTGTATTTAAGATGCTTTTTTAGCAGCATTTTCAAATTCAAATCAAGTCTCTAGCTTTAACATTGAGCTTTCCACAGGCCTTCAAAGATGCTGCAACAGAGCGTAGAGTAAAACTTTCGAGCAAATTCAAGCACCCCGAATACTATGATATACCCAAGCCACACCCTTGGAAGTCCATGTTTTTTCAAGTGATGGTCTCAGATTTTAAACTTAGAAAGTTTGAAGGAGCTAGCTTAAATACTTTTCTAGTTATAGCAATTTGAAACTGTCTCTCCATCTCTCTCTTTTTTTCTCTGTCTCTCCATCTCTCTCTCTCTCTCTCTCTCTATCTCTCTCTCTCACCATCTCTCAGTCGGTATAAGCAGCTGGAGTCTGAACTGGAGTCGTCTCTGAAGAGGTGTGTGGAGATTAAAGAGGAGAAGATGGCTGCTCTAGAGGCCCGTCTACAGGAGTCCTCCAGCCTCAACCACCAGCTGCGGCAAGAGCTCCGCTCAGTAAGCCTCACACCTGCAGACACACACCAGTCAGATATTCACTTCATCGTCAAGGACACGTGTGTTTATGAGGACATATTTTCTGTCCTTGTAAAACAGGTTGTCAAACATGCAGTGAAGACGTAACTTTTGACCCCAATTTGATCTGTACGATTTACATAATACAGTGTGATAGCATATACAGATAAAACAATATACACTTTTATTATCTCAACCAATTGCCAGAATTGTTCTTAATTGGTTTTAATGTTCGATTTAACTATGATTAAGTGTATGACTAAGTCAAGTGTATTGGTGTTTTTAAAAGGCTTGGGAAAATAATGCCTCACAACGCCAAAAGGCCTCTCATCTTCTCTTGTCTACATTACTGTATTCTTATCTTCAGTCCGATGATCTTTCTATTCCATATCTTAGTTTCCTTCTATACTCTAAATTCTATATGGGAAGAAAGGTAAACTGTCTATCTTGTAAAAACAGAAGAGAGGAAGAAGTACAATGTGCATGTTCATGTAGAAAATGTTGAGTTTCTCGTCACCAAAGGTTTATGCTGGAATACTCTCCCCTCACTGTTAATCCTAATCTGACCCACAATCCCAGAGCTGCACTCCACATCTATCACAACAATATCCAGACATTTAGCTCTAATCCTGTGATCCCAGCAGGCTGAGATGGTCAGCCACACCTAAGGGATTTACTCAGCCAAGCGTGAAAAGATCAGAATCAGATCGGACACAATAGTCCGGCATTAAATTGCTAATGTGATTGTACGCATTGCATGTGTTGTGTATTTTATCTCTTGGATTTTCCTAAATGTGAGGTCAATGTGGTCAGTTTGATATTTGCTGTCATGTAGAAACCCACATATCATCTACCCGCCCACACATGCGCACATAAACACACACACACACACACACACACACACACACACTCACACTCACACGCACACATAAACACACATGGAGAGAGAAACACTCTCCTCTCACACATTTACACATTCTCATTGGTTAAACACAGCATTGTCAAAAGGCACTGTGGATCACTTTATGTTGAACTTTGACCTTTGACATCTGCCCAGGTAAAGCTGAGCTATGAGGCACTGCTGCAGAGGCAGGAGGAGGAGGAGTGTGCAGGAGTGGGTGGGCGTGGCTCAGGCTCCGCCCAGGGGGAGGGTTCAGTCAGAGAGTGGCAGCGGGAGAGCCAGGAGGTCACTCGTGAGCTGCTCAGGGTTAAGGACCGCCTTATCGATGTGGAGAGGAACGTGAGTGACACACACACACACAGACACACACACACACACACACACACACACACACACAAACACACACACACACATGTACTTATACATATGCTGCTGCAGCTGTACTGCTGTTATGATTAATACATTTAATTACATAATTTCTGGTTCCCTCAACACCTTTGAATAACAGTAACGCCATTGCCCCCCTCCCTTACCCCCTCTCCTCCAGAATGCCACCCTGCAGGCGGAGCGGCAGGCCCTGCAGACGCAGCTGCTGCAGCTGCAGGCGCAGACAGATGGCCTGCGCGCTCAGGTCCTGGCCCTGCAACGGCAGACCGCCTCGCTGCAGGAGAGCAACACCACCCTGCAGACACAGAATGCCCAGCTGCAGGTCAGGGTCCCTGTGTGTGTGTGAGTGTGTGTGTGTGTGTGAGTGTGTGTGTGTGTGTGTGTGTGTGTGTGTGTGTGAGAGTGTGTGTGCGTGTGTGTGTGTGTGTGTGTGTGAGTGTGTGTGTGTGTGTGTAGATCATTCAGGTTCTGAACCTACGAGAACATAATGCACCACCGTCAATAGCCTCAAAATGCTGCTCAATTAACCATAAGGTCAGATAGGTGGTCACAGGGCTGGCGAATGCAAATGTATTTACAGATCATCTGATATGCATCAGATTTGTATCTCCTATCATTTGTCCATGGGCTGACAGTGTAGCAGTTGTGGAGCAGCTCTTATCTTTTATAGTTCTGGCATGAGCATATCAACTGCTGTCTTGATAACTCATCATCCCTCTGTCACAACCCCAACACACACACACACACACACACACACACACACACACACTATCTCTCTCACTCTCAGGTGGAGAAGTCCACGTTGAACTCTCAGAGCGCCGCCCTGCTGGCGGAGAATGCGCAGGTGCAGCGGCAGCAGTTCAGCGCGGAGAGCGAGAGGGACGGGGCAGTGCGCGACCGCGAGGACCTGCGCACCGTCAACGAGCTGCTGCTGCGCGACCACGAGCGTCTGGCGGCGCTGCACGAGCGCCAGGCGGCCGAGTACGAGGCACTGATCATGCGCCACGGCGGTCTCAAGAGCCAGCACCGCAGCCTGGAGCTGGACCACCACGCCCTGGAGGACAGGTAGGGGGAGGTGCAGAAACACACACACACACACACACACACACACACACACACACACACAAAGACACAAAGACACAAAGACACACACACAAAGAAACACAAAGACATACACACACACACACACACACAAACACAAAGACACAAAGACACAAACACCACAAACAGACAGATATACAACCACTATGGACTTGATCAGATGTGTGTGTGTGGATGTGTGTGTGTGTGTGTGTGTGTGTGTGTGTGTGTGTGTGTGTGTGTGTGTGTGTGTGTGTGTGTGTGTGTGTGTAGGTATAACACACTGCTGCAGCAGAAAACCCATCTGGAGGTGCTGGAGAAGGCTCTGCGAGAGGAACAGCAGCAACTGCAGCAGGAGAGAGTGACGCTCAGGAGCACCACCTCAGAGTGCCAGAGACTCAGGGACGAGAAGGACTGGTCAGTGTGTGTGTGTGTGTGTGTGTGTGTGTGTGTGTGTGTGTGTGTGTGTGTGTGTGTGTGTGTGTGTGTGTGTGTGTGTGTGTGTGTGTGTGTATGTCTGTACACATGGAGAAATGCTCATTATTGTAACCGTTCCTCTGCTGAGGAGTGTGTACTTTACTTCTATGCTCTCTGTCCCACCACCATCTCCTTCATCCTGCAGGCTGAACCAGACCTACCAGAAGCTTCTGAGGGAGAACGAAGAGCTGCAGACGGAGCACAAGAGCATGAAGAGCCTGCTGAACGCCTCCCGGCTGGAGCAGACACGCCTGGAGACCGACCTCTCCAAGCTAAGGGAGCAGCACCAGCAACTGGACATCACCTCCACCAAACTCAACAATCAGTGTGAGGTACATGGACACCAGGGGGCGCCACACAGCACCATACCAATTGTAGTCAAGTTTTAGAATCCTGTAGGCCTTAGCAGACTCTACTGTTCTGTAAAGTATGCTCTCTAGATACATTTCATAGGACAACATAAGATTGAGCTAAGTATTGCTTAGGAATGATTGAAAAGTCAAGTTTTATATGAATGAAGTGCTGTGGAGACACTATTGTTGTGGAGACTTTCTAGATCAATAGGACATCCTAAGATTTAGATAAGTATAGGTCAATGCCAGTGATTTTGAGTAGACTCATGGCAGCCAAAGCGCCGTGCTGTGGATGGATGGATGTGAATCAGTGCTGTGAATGGCACTTCACTATGCACCAGTTTAAACTGATTATTCAGATACAGCTTTAAAGGCAGCCATTCCAGGTAAAGGGGACATTTTTAAATTCTTTGCTGTATCTATTGAATTGGCATCATATTTATATTAGGTCTATCACACTGACAGTTAGAATTGAGTTTATTGAACTGAATTGAAGTAGAGGCATACAAGTCTTCCCTAGAGGTCTTGCCATTAACTGCTTCCATCTGCACTGATCAATGCACTGAAGTCCATCCAAGACATTTTGGCACAAACATTTGACACTCTGCCCAACCAGCTGCTGACCCAGCTGAAGAAGAACATGGAGGAGGAGAACCGGCACCTTGTGGACCAGATCCAGACACTGATGCTACAAAACCGGACTCTACTGGAGCAGACCGTGGAGAGCAAGGACCTGTTCCACGTGGAGCAGAGACAGTATATGTAAGGAAAGGCCTTATTGGTGTAAACCTGTAATCCCCCAGCAGTCTCCCTCAGCCTCTAATAGCCATCCATTCTAACCATATCACCAAAGAGCCAGTCTCTGTCTCAGAGGTAGAACTCACACACAACCATAGTGATGGCCCTCATCACTCTTTGTGAATGGACGTTAGAATTAGAAAAGTAGTTGTGCTTAAACTACACTGCATTTTCACCCGGTTGTATGTTAGTTACACACCAAGCTGAAGATCTTATGCTTTACAAAGGTGCATCTTATTAGCACACAAACAGGCTCTTGTTTCTGATTGGGTAAGACAGTTGTTTAGTTCCCAATCCATAGCTGATTGACACTTAAGGTGTCATAGAGTCTATGACACCTTAAGTGTCAATCAGCTATGGATTGACATAGACAATAAAGTCTCACGTAAGGGTGCATTTTGTTTTCTTTTTCAGAGACAAACTGAATGAGCTGAGGAGGCAGAAAGAGAAACTGGAGGAAAAGATCATGGACCAGTACAAGTTCTATGACCCCTCACCCCCAAGAAGGTACAGTTTACTCATACTACCTATGAGAAATATGTGGTTGTTTTTTTACTACTTTATCATTACTTGTTGTATTCATATGCAATTTGCTTTGTTACGCATGTTCAGTCATGACTAAAGAGGTCTTTTACACTCCCCCCAAAATATACATACATACACACACACACACACACACTTACACACATGCTTACACACACACTTACCCGCACACACCCAAACCCACAAACACCACAGACGAGGCAACTGGATCGCGCTGAAAATGAGGAAGCTGATCAAGTCTCGAAGCCGCGAGCGAGATCGGGACCATGACCAGGACCAGGAGCGAGGCCGCGACCGCATTCGCTCGCTGACACCCACACGCTCCGAGTCGTGCGAGGGACTCCCCTGCCATGACAACGGCTCCTTCGTGAGCTCGCACGGCTCGGCCGAGTCAGCCGCCAACTCGCTGGACGACAACCTGTCGCCCAAGCGCAGCAACAGTGAGTATGACCTCAATTATCCACCCAAGCCTCCGATTGGTCAGGGAGAAACAGCCTATCCAATCTGCGGCAGGCCCCCCAGAACTCCACTCATAGGCCAGGCAGCTGTGGACGGGACACCTCACGGTAGGCATCTCCCGCCCCTGCCTTCGAGGACAGGTCAGACAGACAGGCCACCCACCAATCATACAGAGTCGCTCCGCCTGCAGTGGCCAATAGGAGAAGAAGACAGGAGTCCTCTGGTTAACCCTTGGCAGGCTATGATGGACAGATTTTTCCCAAACGTGTGAAATAGTTTTGATATTATTTTTATAATTCTATATAAACCTTTATCAAGAAGATAAGAGAGGGAACAGAGAGAATAAAAGTGCTTGTTGGTGACTGACTGTTCATCTGTGTTGTGGTTTTCTTACCTGTCAAACTATTTCACCCATTTTGTGTACTGTGATGTGTGTCAATTTTCATATGTGTGTGTAGGCGTGTGTGTGTTTACATGTGCATTACTGAATGTACTTGTGTTTGACACACACCTTTGTCTCTTTGTGTGCCATATTGTGTCTTCTCTCCTCTCCTTTCCTCTCCTCTCCTCTTCTCTCCACTCCTCTCCTCTCCTCCTTCTCTCTTCTCTCCATCCGCCCTCCTTTGCTGCAATGCTGCAAAAAGTTGCCGTCCTGAAAATGTTCCCCCTCATGCGGAACAGACAGAAGGAGAAAGACAAAGTCAGGTCCTTCTTCCGTCGTTCCCTGTGTAAGACCCAGAAACGCTCCGCTCTGCTCTGACCGTCTCGCCTTGGCTGCCGTGTTCTTTGCTGCCCCCTCGTATCTCTTTGTCTTCTTAAAGGCTAATGCTAACTATGCTAACGCTAAAGCTGGCCGCTGTGTTTCTGCTTTTGAGCAATGAAGCTGCATCCACGTCCCCATGAGGCAAAATGAATCTAACATAAATCAATGCTACATTCCACCATGTCCTAACCCCCCCCCCCCCAAATGCAAACATGGGGCAGAGTAAGTACTTTCTTGGTGTGTAAAGCACTGTTCCAGTACTTGGTTCATCTCTCTGGACTTATGCTCATACTACAAATATACAACGCATGCACTGCATTCCTCTTAATGAAACAACAGGAAAGATTTTGTATGATCAATTCAATATCAGAAGAAATAAAACATGCTAGTAGTATGCACGTAGTGATCCTACCACAAACAACAAACAAACAAACAAACTCATTTTCGCTCATCTCCCACGTCAGCCATGAATGACTTACTGCACATGGGTGGAGATCAGGGGGACAGCTACTGGCCAATCAGGTTTGAACGGATGGGGGAAGCAGAGGAGAAAGAGGCAGAGACAGTGGAAGACGATGAGGAGGAGGAGGAGGAGGAGGAGAGGGGGAGGAAGGAACTTCAGTCGTTCATGTTTCACCCCTACATCCAGCCCATCAACCCCATACGCCCATCCCATCCCCTCTTTGCCTCAGGCCAGACAGAGCTGCAGACTGACACCAAAGGTACACACAGAGAGACAGTACTAACTGCTGAGGGGTTCACTTCGGGTGGGGCAGCCTGCAGGGTTTACAGGGTTGTGTTGCTGCAGGCTTTGAACTTTGAACCCTGTGGACTGCATCTCAAACTCATCCTTCCCATAAGCTGTTCATTGGCATACTTGTGGGCCTGCACATGTGCATGCGAAAAAGACAGATGAACTGAAAGTCTCAGCACAGGGAATATATTTAAACTTGTACTGTATGTAACGTATATGTAACAATAAATGTAAAAAAAGAAATACTTTAACACACTTTAAAAAAAGGTGTGGTAGCATCACCCATGTCTGTGTTTCTCAGCTAAGAACTATGCTGAAGATGTGGCCCGTACTAGCCAAGGGAGTAACGATGAACGCCAGAGTCGGGGTGAGTGTTACTTCCTTCATTAAGAACAGCTGTAATTATGACCTCGTCATTATGAACCAGGTACTCTTGAGCTCTAATCAGCTCCTTCCCGTGTTTAGAGCGGGCTAGGTTTCATGTTAAAAACAGACAACAACATGGGAGACAAAAAAGCCACCATTTACAGCTGTGGTGAGAGATGGTCAATACTAAAAATGTAACATACAGTATAACAAGTGTTGCACATGTTTTCTGTTCATGCAGGCGGTCTGAACAGCACCCAGAGCGAGAGCAGTGGTGAGTTCAGCCTGGAGAATGAGGGCTGGTCCAGCGGCAGCAGCCCGGCCCAGTGCGCCCCCTCACGACGGGGCAGCGACTGCTCCCATGTACCCCCTGCCGCCACCTCCACCCCCACCCAAGCCTCCGCGCCTCCCAAACCCCCCCGGGACGGGGCGGCCCTGGAGTCCTACGCCTCCGGGCGGGGGGTGTGGCGCTCCAGCAGCGGGCGAGCGACGGGCCCCCGGGGAGTCCTGAGCCAGACACAGACCCAGACCTTCCGCACGGTGGCCATCTCCATCGAGGGCAGCAGGGCGGCTGGCGCCAGCCCACCACCACCGGAGGTCCAGGTCCAGGACAAACCCTCCGGCGCCGCCGGATGTCTGGACTGCTTCTCAGCGCCGCTGAGGAGAGAGGCTCAAGGCGAAGGTCAGGGGGGGCAAAGTCGTGGGGGTAGGGGTCAAGGTCGGGTGGCACGGGCCTTCTCCACGCTCCCGCGCGCCAGTAGCGTCATCTCCACCTCTGAGGGCTCCATCCGCCGCGCCAGCTTCCACAGCATGATGTCTAAGTCAGCCACACCCTCGCCCCACAAGCCCACCACAGACAAGAACCTCAACCTGACCACAAACCTGACCGCCAACCCCACCTCTGTGCTCGGTGAGCCGGGAGGAGAGTCCTCCGCAGCACCCCCCCGCGCAGAGGCCCCCGAGGGCTCCCTGGAGCCCCCCCTCTTCGGCTACCCCTTCACTCTGGACTCGGTCTTCACCAACACCATCTTCAGCGAGTCCAGCCTGGTCAGCAGTGGAGGCAACAGCCAGACCTTCCTCTGCCTCAACCCGGCTCTTGTCCACAACATCAGCGGCCCCCCGCTCACGGGCCCTCTGCCCTTTGAGGAGGCACAAGAGCTGGTCGACCTCCACATGGAGCAGGACGAGGCCCAGGAGGGAGAAGCAGGGCAGGGGCCACAGGACTGCTCCACCAGTGAGGACTACATGACGGTCACGGAGAAGTCAGCCTCACTCGCCCCCGACAACAAACACTCCCTGATGGCGTAAGCAGAAGTGTAGACTAGTAGCACAAAGGTTAGGTCCTGAGATAATTCAGAATGACCTTTTTTTTTTTTTGCCTCAAATTAGTGATAATTTCAATGATTACGTGAAAAGCAACACCGGTCCCAACAGAGGGACTGACTCGACATGTTAGGGGTCAACATCTTCCCTTAAGAAAGGAGGCTGTGTTCGACTGTTTGTTTGACCACCTTCAATCAAAAGTATTACATGATGCTTGGAGTCTTGATTAGTTGAAGCCCTGTTTCTTCCCCTTATCTTGAAAGATGACCAGGGAGTCAGTTGAAGCACACAGGTGACACTTGGAGTAACGATAAACAAGTTGTGTTTTGGTGCTTTTCTACCGGTCCCACCTTGACATGAGTGGTGGCAAAAATGTCAGAGGGTTTGTATAGTGCTGTAGAAATCTCTGTAGGTAATTAATCACACCATTCTGTACAGATTCAGATTAATTGTACATAAAATCCAGGACTAAACAGCTGAACTTAGTATTGTGTAGTAGTGATAGAACCTAAGGCATCTCACAGAGAGGAACTATGGTTGACTTGCGTCATGTTGTTCAGACAGTTCTACATAAAATGACTGAGGGTTTAATGGTTGCATGTATAGAGACTACTGTTTGCACTGAACATAGTGGCTAATCCCATGAACACTCAACTTCACTCTTAAACAGTATTATCTGAACACATACAGTAGGCGCTGGACTCTGGACCTGTAAACACTGCAAGCAATTTCATCATCTGTGTTATTTATTCTCTCAACAGTAATAATGTTCACTCATTGCAGGTTGGCATATAAGCACATCAGGCACCTGCATGAAAAGGTTTTCTTTCTTTTTTTTTCATGTTTAACACAGCTGATTATAATGTATGGGATGAGTGACGAATAATCATCACAACCTCCTGTTTTTCTAAATTAATTCAATCCATCCTTCCATGCCCAGTGTGCATGCTCATTGTAAGTGCCTTTGGGGGTCATCTTCAGACCATATGATGATGGGGAAGCGTTTGTGTCAGTCATTGTGCATTTCATAACAAGAACAAGTTTGTGGAGTTGAAACGTCAGTGTTTTTCACTGATACTGCACTGTTAGTGTTATCAGTGACAGTTGTATCAGTGTTGTCTGTTTTTGAACTTAGTTTGGAGTATTATTTGTTGTCGTGCGTTTTTTTTCTGTTTTAAATATTTGTTTTAGGTCTTTCTGTCAGACACTACCTGTTTGTGTTGCCGCTGAAGTGATTTATGTTGTGTTGCTTTGTGTCCATAGGCATATGTTTGTATAATTTTGTTCCATCTTGTCTATGTACCTCTAAGACATTTCTGTGTTGTGTGAGGGGTTTACCTAGCCTGACGATGTCATACTCATAATTCTAGTCAGAATATGAGTCTGAGACCGCTCCGTTGGGCTGTGATTATGGGGCGTGTTTCAACCGAACTAGGAAAAAAAAAGGCCTCTTCGCTCAATTGGATAGGCCTACAACCAATCAGAGCAACGTAGTATGACCATAACGTAGACCATGGGGCCAGCTGATACATTAAACTTTTAACCGGATCCCGTAGGAAGGAACGGCAAAAACATTCTTTTCGATCGACAAATGCCTTGATCGCGTTTCTCTGTTCCTCTTTAAAAATGAATGTGCTGTCAATGTCTTCTAAAACAGACTCGAATTTCCACATTTCAGCTCTCCAACGGCAGCCATGTTTGTTGAAAACGAATTCACCCCAAAAGCTCTTTGGTGACGTGGTTGATTACGTTAGGGTTGATCATCTGTCCATCATCGTATAAAGCCCGCCCTGACAATTTGATTGGTCTATATCTCCTCACAGATTTTTGTGAGGAGATCATTTCTCCCCAACGGAGCGACACCAGACCGAACTTCCCGACCAAATAATTTGTGGGCGTGGCTAAGTTCGTCTGGCATCCAGGCTAGGGTTTACCACCACCTTCCCACCATACACTGTCCCACCATTCTGCTGTGGAGCTTAAGGGCATCACCCAGTAGGTAGTGCTTATTTTCCAGACCACACCCAGAGTAAACAGTATAGCGATCACAACTTAAAGATGATTTGAGCAGGCTGGGTTTCATACTGAACTAGACGGACTCTCAAGGTCACAAGGTGACACACAGAGAGCGCAGACCTCAGCCAAGGACACATGGCCTATCTCACAATCTTCCTGGATCCGCTCCAAAATATAATCGGTTCTTCCTTGGCCCATGCTACACCCCTCCACCAAGTTTAATAGAAAGCGGGCAGGTAGTTTTTGCGTATTCCTGCTGACAGAGAGACAAACAAACAATCCAAGAAACAGCAATGAAAACATAACCTCCTTGGCGGAGGTAAATATGATCCTCCATTTAGTGAAGAAAGGCTGAAGTATGAGGAACACACAGTGTGCTAAAAAAATAATCTTTTATTTATCTAAAATAAGAGGGTTAGAATATAGCTGTACATTTTTCAGGTACGGTTTCTACACAGCAATCAAGCCCTGTTAAAGGCTTGAATGTATACATTCTTAAATATTTGTCTTCTATACGGAAAATGTTACTTTCATTTTCTCTTGAGCAAATGCATGTATGGAACAATGACATTCTCCAACTGATCACACAGTATGACTCAGCAATGAAATGCAAGGTTGTTAAACAAAATACCAACAATGAAAATCTTTGGTGTGATAAGTTGTTCTTCATTCAAATACAGTTTGAGTTACAGTTCTGTGTAAATGTCATTCAATTTCTAAGTTCACAGCTTTAAGGTATTATGTAAATGTTGTTTTTAAAGGCCATTTCTTCAGATTCTGTACATATTTTAGAAAATAAAATTGCTTCCGTCCATGACATTTACATATCCTCTCTTCTTCTATGTGAGATGAGGTGGTTTTGAATGTTTTTTCAATATAACATGTAATTTATAACATAACAAAACATAGGGGGTTCAGTGAGGAATTTTATATCTGAATATATATATATATATCTAATGAAATAAAATATGGAACATTTAAAGCAATTCTAAATGAATACTGTAACAAAGACAAAATGCGACGCTGTATGGCTTTTTGGCAGTAACAACATAGAAACAAGGCATTTCTGGCCTTGTATTAAATCGTATGTTAAAATGTTAAAAAGTTTTCTATTTGCTTATGTTAATTCATTTTTATTTTATTGTATTATTATTGTTAGTTTCTAATATGTTGGCACTCTGAGATTATTTTGAATGAAGAGTGCATTACAAATAAAATAAATTATTATTATTATTATTATTAGAAACAAATAAAAGTCACACAAATTTCACACTAAATGTAATACTTAAAGAGGACTGTGCGTGTCTTGTTTTGATGGACAGCTTTGATCACCTGAGGATAATTCTGGTCTGCCGTTTCATGGATCTTTCAGGGTTTGATGACTGCACTGTAGATCACATCAACCTCAGCCCTGTAAACACACAACAGCATGCAGTACTTACTGTTACACCTCTATAGTCTGAGGAATAAGGGTTAGATTGTGACCGAAAGCAGCAACATTTTCAGTGTGATATGTGAGAGGTGACTTTCTGCAATTTGCATTGCTGCAATTTGGCTACTGAGCATTAAGACAGCTAGCATGTCAACATGACCAGCAACATTGCATTTGTCTGTGAGCAACTGGTGCACATCATCGACTGAGGTTAAATGCTGGATTGTGGGCAATGTTAGGGATGCCTGGGAATGAATACTTCTTAGAAATACTACACTATTAACATCTCCTAACCTGAGCACATAAAGTGCCATGCAGAGGCTGTAGGACAGGTGGATTAGAAGCTGCATGATTTGTTGTAATGAGCATAAATGCCCACCTGGTGGCAGCACTCCCTCTAAGAAACTGGTCTGACGCAGAGGCTACATCGTCGTCCTGCGTGGAGGTTTGAGGCTTCTGGACGGTGGCGTAAAGTGGTACGTTCTCTGTTTTGGAGCGATTGATCTGAACACTGGCATACTGAACATTTTGATCAGGTGTGGGCACTCTCTGTGCGGGGTCAGAGGTCGTGGCAGTGCTGTACATGAGACCTGAGTCGTTCTGATTGGGAGAGAGAAAAGATTACATCATGAATGATGCAGAGTGATGCTGAATGGACAATAAAACGCAATGGTGACATGCAACTCTGATTTCAGATGCAAGTTCCTAAGGCTATTTAGGCTTGGCTGGTGCCAGATATTTCATATGGGGAGATACGAACATGTGTAATCATTTCATAGCCTTTGAGCACCAAGTTCCTCACCTGTATGTCAGTAATTGTCTTCCTTGTATCTGCAGAAATATCAGCATTCTGCTTGCTGTTTTGCAGATGGGACATATGTATGTTTAGTTGATGTTACAGAGTTAAATTTATATAAATTCATATAAGAAATAATAAGCAGTTAGCATAAATTATTTCAGAAGAAGCAAACTTCACTGAATCACCTCAAGCACACAATTCCAAGTAACAGCAGGACAGCAAGATGAATACGGTGATAATAGCTTGCAGGATGATGCCAGCCACTTCTAAGGGGAAATTAAAGACTTGATAATTAAACAGTAAATACATGAAACATTATCAACAGTGCTGTAAGTGATACTTTGCAGGAAAAGCTAACTGGCTTCACATTCGGAATGCCATAATGTGGCAAGATGATAAAACACAACAGCTATGTGAGGATGCTGTTCATAGACTTCAGTTCAGCTTTCAACACTGTCATCCCCTCCAAACTAATCTCGAAACTCAGTCACCTGGGTATCAACACTTCCCTCTGTAACTGGATACTGGACTTCCTATCCAACAGACCCCAGTCTGTTAGGGTAGAGAACCACACCTCCTCAACCCTCATCCTGAACACCGGCGTGCCACAGGGCTGTGTGCTAAGTCCTCTCCTCCACTCCCTCTTCACCTACGACTGCACACCTGTACATGGTTCTAATACCATTGTCAAGTTTGCAGACGATACAACGGTGATTGGCCTCATCAGTGACAACGATGAGTCGGCCTACAGAGAAGAGGTCTAGCACCTGGCGGTGTGGTGCGCTGACAACAACTTGACTCTCAACACCATAAACAAAGAGCTAATTGTGTACTTCAGGAAGAAAGATGGCACACACACCCCCATCCACATCAACGGGACGGAGGTTGAGCGTGTCGCCAGCTTCAAGTTCCTGGGTGTCCACATCTCTGAGGACCTCTCTTGGATCCTCAACACCTCATCCCTAGGCAAGAAGGCACACCAGCGTCTCTTTTTCCTGAAGAGACTGAAGAAGGCCCATCTGTCTCCTCAGATTCTGGAGAATTTCTACCGCTGTACCATCGAGAGCATCCTTACAAACTGCATCTCAGTATGGTATGGCAGCTGCTCTGTTGCCGACCGAAAAAGACTGCAGAGGGTGTTGAAAACTGCCCAACGCATCACAGGTTCCTCACTCCCCACCATTGCGGCTGTCCAGAGCAAGAGATGTCTGCGGAGGGCGTGCAGCATCGTCAAGGACAGCTCACACCCCAGCCACAGACTGTTTGCCCTCCTCCCCTCTGGGAGGCGCTACAGGGTCCTCCGTTCCCGGACCAGCAGGTTCAGGAACAGTTTCATCCCTGCGGCTGTCACCTTACTGAACTCTGCACCACGCCGATAGCCCCCACCCCCCCACACACCTCCCCCCGTGACTGTACTTCCCCCCTCCACCCTGGCTTGACTGCCACACACCCTCCTCCAGTCACTGAACATTTGCACTGTAACATTTGCACTGCAACTCCAGTAGAGGTCTGAGAGCCAACTTCATTCTCTGCCTCACAGTAGTAAAGTCCACTTGAATCAGAGGTCACATTGAAGCTGATGCTGTCACCTGTGCCCCTAATAAGAGATTCAGCTCCAGTCCTCATATACCAGGTGTAGTTGTGCACTGGTGGGTTGGCATCACTGCTGCAGGTCAGAGTCACAGAACTGCCCTCCACTATTTCCCCAGGACTGATAGACACAGACATTCTTTGGCTTGTCTGTTAAAATGTGTGCAAGTTTTATCTTAATAAGTACCAAAAGCAAGCATGTGACAAATTAAGACATTTCATTGGTGTCTAATTTTGGAAGCAGTTAGAACATATAGACGTACAAATAAACAACAGACTCAATGTATTTCATATGCAATACGTTTTGAACCACATTTGTACACAACTGTACACATTTACTGTCAGTTGTAGTAACTTACATTGGACTTTGAGAACCACAGAATCAGTGGAGAAGAGACAGTTTTTCACTTTCCCTGCAATAATAAAACACTGCATTTCACGTTATTCAATTTTTATAGGCATAGTTTATGAAATGTGATAATTTTTATCAGAAAGGATCTTAAAGAGTTTAGGTTTCTCATAGGATGTCCTAACTCTATCTGAACTAGTTTTAGTAGTATTCAATGTAACTTTCACACTCACATCAGAAAAGGTTGAAGCAACTACTACACACTGGACTTGAAGAAAAGTCTAGCATTCATGCTTACAGGAGAGTAAATTACATACTTACTATGATTTAAAATTGGGGTCAAATTAGTAAAATGAGGTAAAATAGCAATAAAAAAAGAACTGTCTCTAAAATAAAGGCATTACTGTCATAGTTATGTCCATACACAAACGGATAGGCACCTACCCTCTAACGGAGAGGCGTCTGCCTAATTCTCACTAACTGCAACTTCAATGCAAAGACTGAAAAGGACGTGTGACTGTTGAAACAAAATGCTGATGAAATGCTTGCGCTGTGGGTTTTTACATGGAAATGGAGATGAGTGTTGCTCAAATTCTCAAATGTATCGTCAGTGTGATCTCCTGGAGCAGTTTACTTAACTAACCTCTTTCCTCTTCATTGGTGCATGTTAACCACTCACTCTAATATAAGTAACAAGTAAAGGCAACTCTACACTTCAGACTTGACCATGTGCAATGTGTGTCCACAAAGATATATTTAAGTGAAATAAAATAAAACCAAGCGCATTGAAAACACTTATGTAGTGACCTGATAAAGAATGTTTTTTTCTTTAGACTAAAACTGTTCAATTGTAAATTGATTGTATATGTTATGAATTTACTTCAAGTCTTAACTAATGTCTTCATTGCTGGTGTTTCACACACTGTGTGGTTTTTAGACCTGATCGCATTGTCACATATTTGCACATGTCTGGTGTCAACCACACTGTGATGTTCCTGTTTCCATTTAACCAAGAGACGTTTTCTGTGTTTCTCTTTTTCTTCTACTCTCTCAAACTAGTCTGTTATACTTCAGACTATTAGACAAGTACAACCTCTCAGATGATACAGTAAATATATGTGGAGCCCCTGCCTTGGCTTTTGTTCCTGTTTTAAAGATAAAATCATGTTTATGCCTGTGACCACATTTACTGTGAATGATGCTTGGCCGTGGTGGCAGTAGACATTCGTCTTTATGCCGATATTAACATTGTCATGTTAAAATGTCCTGAACTGGAGCATCTCCTCCCTGAATCAGATTGAGGAGACCAGCACTGAAGGTTCTGCTGAAGAAGACCTGAGGAAATCACCCCCAGAGTCTTTAGACGTCAGCGACAACAATGACAACAAGAGGCTGGTGGAGCAGGAGGAGTTAGTGGAGGCTGAGAGGGAGGCGGCATTGAGGGAGATTTCTGAGGAGGTGCAGCATTATCTGGAGGAGAGGAGGAACCTGCAGGAGAAAGGAGATCCATCCAAGTTTGAAGAGGAAGAAGAAGAGAGGGGATCTCCAGGAGGTCTGAAGAGAAGAAGCCCCGGAGCTCAGCCTCGACACGCCAGAGTCGTCCCCCCTCAAGCCCCTCTCCGAGGCCAGCCCGCTGGGCCAGAGCCCGTACATCTCCCAATGGACTTTCTCCTTTATTTATTCACTCTGTTTTTAAGCTTTTATTTTTCTATGCTCTTTTAACTATTTTAACATTAGTTTTCTTTTATTTATGTAAAGCACATTTAATTGCCTCTGCGTATGAAATGTGCTTTATAGAAACACTTGCATTGTCTTGCCTTAAAATAACAAGTCACATGACTAATCATCAGATTCAAATACAATGAATTGTCTGTGCATTAAACGAAAACACTTAGGTGCACATACTGATCCTAACATAGATGATAGACAACTGGCTATGGGGCTGCTCTGGCCGTAATCTGGGCCTCGTGCATTTCTACTGTAGCTATTGAAAAGATTAAGCGCTAAATCAAGTTTTGCTGGGGATTGTCTTTTTTTTTTTCAAGTAATTTGGCATTAGTAAATTGAGGAGGTACATCTACCGAGATATTAAGATTACATCTGTGACAAAAGAGAAAACAAAATGCAAAATTATGTTTTCTTTTTTATCTCTAAAAAGCCTTTATTTATGTGTTTCGTTCCTTAAGTTTGCCTTGGCAATAGAGAGAGAGAGAGAGAGCTTCACACGACAGACTTGGATGTCAGTTCACCGTAGGCTGATTATTGGTGAAAGGGCTATCTAGCTTGGATTGCTATATAGTCACGTCGGTATGCGTTTTTTGGCACCAACATATTTTGATACATTGGCTACATATCCAATGTACACACCAGGCACGTGCACAGACATTTTGGGGGGCAGGTGCTCAAACCAAAAAAAGGGCACCCATCGCCAAAATTATTAATGAAATTAAAAATAATAATAAATAAATAAATAAAAAACACAGTAGGATATTCTCAACTTAAATATTTATTTTTGTTAACAAACTAAATTATCTCCTGAACATAACTCAGTGCTACACTTTGTCTGTCCTTCCTCATCCATGATGGGCTCCTCTGAACCAGGTAGGGTTACTGATTCTCCCTTATTTGTTTTACTAGTTGATGGCCTGATCCAAGATAAGAGAGCTGCTACCCTGAGCTGCTTGCTGCAGTTCCCTGTCCTTCTGCTTTTGGAGTCTCTCTTTTCTTGGCATTATTATTTTGTAAATGAGATAAATCAAAGTTGTGCATAATGATCCAGAGTGACTTAGATTATCTCTGTAAAGCTGACAACACAGTACACACACATTTTTTTTTACTGTTTTCTGACTGAGTTGAAGCATAAGCAGCATTACACTAATAATATACCACAATATACCTCACCAGACTGTCATGTAGCTCAACTTAAGACCTACCTTTCATTTCAATAATTACGATTTTAAATGAAACAAAACTAGTGAACTTGTCTAATTTGTAGAACCGTAAAACTGCCCTTAAATTCTCTGCCTGCCTGCCTGCCTGTCTGTCTGTCTGTCTACCTGCCTGTATCTCTCTCCCTCTCTCTCTTCATTAAACATGACAAACGTCAGTAAACAGCTGGATAAGGCTTTGAAATCACGGATTTCGTGAGTTTTGTGTTTGTTTATTTTTTTAGAAAACGTGGGACCAGTTGCGACGTAATGTTTTCAGCGGCGCTAATGTTGTGGTTAATTTATCACCAAACAACATCGGGCGATTGCACAAACACCGTCATTACCTGTTTGTCTGATGCTGCGGGTCAGAGAAGGAGTAGGCTGCGTCCTTCGGACGCTGTAAGGCAGTGGTTCTCAAACTTTTTCTGTCATTCCCCACTTCAAGCCCCACCTGTCCCTCATCGCTCCCATAAAATGGTAGGCCAAGCTTAAAATGGTCAATTATTGAAATAACCTCAAGTAATAACAAATAGCATCTTATTTAGGTCACCAAATGTATATTGCTTGGAGTTGGAGTGATTTCATGTTGTAGTGTATTGTTGTTATGGACACGCACGACACAATTGATTTAGAATAGCCTAGCTTTTGAGCGATATTGGTTAGTTTATTTATAATGGCGAGCTTCATTTCGATCTTGCAGCTGAACAAGTTTTAGAATGGTCCGTTCAAGCAACAGACGTCAAAAGCTCCCAGTTCACGTCATAATGGTGAGGACAGAGTAGCGCTCATGTCATCCTTGGCGAAAATTCTATTTCACATCACTTGTTGGCACTTCTCATTCAGGACACACACACACACTCGCTTTTCAGCAGATAGTTTACATTTTTGTTACATTTACATCTTAATTTAATATTATTTTGTATTTTAAGTTCAGGACGTTTTATTACTGCATTGAAATATAGCTCCTTTCTGGCAATTGGACATTTTGAGGTAGAATGGATTTACAAAGCCAGCTAAATAAACTCCAAGCTGAAAACAAGGAGATGAAAAATATGATGCAGCAGCTCCTTACGGAACGCCAGAAGTGGAATCAGAACACCAGGACCCAGACCTGCACCTCGGCATGTGTGAGTTCCCTTAAAAATCTAGTGGTAGTTGTACACATTTTTGGATAAACTTAAATCCATCTAATTTCCCATGTTTTCTGGGGCCTCTAAGAAATCATTAGACTGAAATATAAGCTATACTAGCCATTGCAGTACAAATAATTGTTCTAATAATGCACTTGGCCCCTATTAAGTGACCCTTTTTACAGGGTCAACGTTGAAAGGGGAAAAGGTCAAAGTTCAAGTGTTGCTTGATGATGGACTTTGAGCTATGACAGGTTTATGGTTACCATGGTTACAGCTTTGGCCCAATCTGGCTGTTAATCACAATGTTGGGTTAGTCGTTACCATAGAAACATATGAAAGGGTTCATACCATAGATATATATAAAAGACTAGATGTCTCGTCCAACGGAGTCGAACGTCCGCACATGGCGGCCATCTTGCCCCGGTCAGTTCGCTCACCCATAACATTGTGTTGGTATTGGTATGTACTTTTTAAATAACCATAACTTGCTCAATTTTCAACGGATTTACAAATGGTTTGGTTTCTTACAAATGTTATTAACGTGGTTATTATTCGGGATGCTTTTTGGATATATTTAAGAAAATAACACATAATTATTCATAAGTAGGCAATGACATAACTACATCTCTGACGTTTATAACAAACCAAACCATTATAAAAATCGATTGAAAATTGAGCAAGTTATGGTTATTTAAAAAGTACATACCAATACCAACACAATGTTATGGGTGAGCGAACTGACCGGGGCAAGATGGCCGCCATGTGCGGACGTTCGACTCCGTTGGCCGGCAACGCGGACGAGACATCTAGTCTTTATATATATATCTATGGTTCATACAGCTACTGTGTAATGTAAGGATTGTTGAATGTAAGGATCTTTGGTGGGAATGCCTGTATGTGTGCTCTAAGGGAAAGTTGAACTGTACTTGTTACACATGTTTAAATTTGAAGATCATCAGTAATATCATTGCCCACCCTGTTTCCCTGGAACCTATGAGAAACTACATATTGACACTGAAACTGTTAAAAGTAGCTGTTGTAGTACCCTCTACAAAGTGACCTTTTTCCTGGTCAAAGTTGAAAAAAGTCAAGGTCAAAGGTCACATTTGTGTGAGGGTTTGTATAAAGGCATCTGTGTTTGAATACATGTTCCCTTCTCTGCAGTCTCAGCATCAGCTGCTTTATCCACATCTCCATCCTCATGCTCTGCCCGTGCCCCCGCCAGCCGGCAATCCCACGATGCCTTGCAGCTCACTTGTGCGCCGCATAAAGCAGGCCTTCAGGGCCAGTGTGGCATCTGGCCAGCAGGAGGTGCTACCCCCCATACCCCCTGCACCCCACAGCAGCAGCAGTCTGCAGACCTCGGAGCCACCTGCTCTTCCTCCTCCAGCTCTTCCTTGCCTGCGGTTGTCCAGGGCGACCCGGCCCTGCTGCAACTGTTGCTAGGCGAAGGAGTGTCATCCTTTTTTCAAAACCAGGGTGCCCCACGTCCCAGAGGCAGGAAAAACATGGCAGGCCTTGACCATGCCCATCCACTGGAGCCACTCCCCCAGAAAGCAGCTCCTGGTGGTGTTGCCAACGGCAGCAGTGTCTCCATGGTACCCTACCCGCCTGTTTTCACCAAAGCGACTGCCGTCAACCAGAAGAAGGCCAAGAAAATCAAGGCCAGGCTCTGTGTCAAAGCTCTTCAAGATGCTGGACTGAAAAACAAGGACAACAAAAACAACAACAGTGGGCAAAATCCTTATGAGTGCATGCTGGAGTCCGTGAATATCCTGAAGGAGCGGATCAGTCAGGAGGCCCTGAGTGTCGCTGAAGAAATCAGACCCACAAGTCTCCGTGGCAATAGTGCCCTCAAACGCTCTGTCAGCATCTGCACAGGCAGCTCGGCGGGTAGCCACAGCCCTGTGGACATCAGGACCCCGTCGGAGCGGCAAACTCTGCCCTTGCTCAGGACCCCGCCTCTTCCCACCGCCCCCGCTGTCCCCACCCCCCACAGGCAACCAATAGCGGACAGTTCCGCAGTAGACTGCCCTGCATCAAGAAGACAGCATCATGCAGTATAGCTACTGCTGTGGAAGGTGGGTAGTGAAGATTGTAATACACGCACTCAAATACCCTCCACACAAACAGATTGTCTCATAGGCTTGCCTGGCCATAACCCATGAAAAGGATCTACACACTGACAGGCCAGAAGTAATAAACACATAGAGATTTACTGTATAGGAAATACATATTTTACTGTTTTTGATATAAATATGGAAACATATTTCAGCCTACATAAACTAAACATCAGGACAGTTAAAAACAACACAGTCTGTCAAGGCAGTGTAGACAGGACGTCAGACAGACAAATGTGACCTTTGACCTCCCAGAGCAAAAGTCCGTTGAGGCCCTGTCAGGGAGGAATAAGGGAGCAAGGGAGCTGAAGGAGGTGAAGATGAAAGTGAGAGAGAGGCAGAGCGAGCCAGAAGGCCAAGGAACTCCCAGAGCTGGCCAAACTACCCCCCCTGCCCTGCCCAGAGCAGGCCCTCCTGCAGGCCTTCAGGTTGCTCAGCGTCGATGACTGGTAGGAGTTTAGCTAAGACAAGCTAGGCTAGGGTAACATATTTACTTTAGATCAACTATGGGTTTTTAGCTAAGATAGGCTACACTAACATATTTGCTTTGGGCAAATGGTGGTTCTTTAACAAAGACTACATTGATTATGCTTTCATATATACATTGAAGAATGGTGTTTCATTAAGAGAAGCTATGGTAACACGTTTACCTTGGGCGAGTGGTGTGTGTTGGTAGGCTAGGCTTTATTAACCCTTTACCTTTGAAGGTGGGCCTTTAGCGAAGATGAGCTACTCTACTACTCTAACATATTTACCTTGGATAAATATGCTAACACCTTTATCGAAAAAAAAAGGCTAGGCTATGCTTACATGTTTAACTTGGTTGAATGGTAAGTCTTTAGCTAAGATATGCTAGGCTATGCTAAAACAGTTATCTTTAATGAGTACTGGCCTTTACATTTTGGAGCTTAGCTGTATATAGACTACCCAAGCCCCTTCATCCCAATGTACCTCTGAGTTGACTGATTGTTGGTGTTGCTGCAGGGAGAAGAAGATCGAGGGCCTGACCTCCATCAGGTCTCTGTCTCAGCACCATGCTGAGCTGCTGCTGCCCAGACTGCATGACCTGTGTCTGGCTGTCACTCAAGAGGTGAGACGCTCCCTGCTGGAAAACATGCTAGACCAGCATGCTGCATATTACTCTGTTTCAGACAGGAGAAACTGTGTGCACTTAATGATGCTCTTTAGGGTTTAATGAGTTCAAACTTCCCAATGCCACTACAATGAATAACAATAGTAGGCTATGACTCATTCAGCTTTGTGAACAGCATGAGAACAGAGTTGTAACTAACTTATATTCATTGCGCTTTCCCCCTTCATCCCACCAAGGTAAAGAACCTGCGCTCCATGGTGTCCCGCACTGCCATAGTGACCCTGGCCCACCTGTACGCTCATCTGGGGCGGGGCATGGATGCGGAGGTAGAGGGCACCACCCGGGCGCTGCTGCAGAAGGCAGGAGAGGCCAGCGGCTTCATCAGGGATGATGTGGAGCTGGCGCTGGGGTACATGGTGGTCAATGTAACACCCTCACGCAGCATGAACGCTCTCATCAACACAGGAGTCAGGTGAGAAGTAGAGATAGATATTTATTTGGTTCATCCGTCACCCCTGGGGCTCTTTCTCCCCTGGTTCACTGTTAACCCTTCTCTCCAGCTTCCCTCCTTATTTACTGGTTCTCTGTCTCAAGAGGTTTTTTATCTTACCTGTCCTTCTGGATGTCTGTCTCACCTGTTTCTCTGTCTCACCTTGTTCCCTTGTTCTGTGGTTCTCTGTTTTATCCAATCTCTGTCTCCATGTTTCTCTTGTTTTGTTTCATTGGTTCTCTGCTTTTCAGGCACCGTAATACAGCCGCGAGGAAGAGCACTGCTCAGCACCTGGGGAGACTGGCGGAGGTCATGGGGTCGTCACACCTCCTGTCTGGGAAAAAGGACCTGACTGAACGCTTCATCCATGCCATCTGCTGCCTGGCTGTTGACTGTGCACTGGAAGTCAGGTGAGAGCACTACTTCCTTTTTTAAATAACCAACCAATCAGCTCTTTGAATTAAAAATATAATGATATACATTATCTTTTAGGAGGAATCCCAACCTAATCTCCTGTCATACAGCAATACTGAATAGAATTTTCTGTCGGTGTATAAGTTTGTCTTTACCACTGTTAAAAATATTGTGAAGAATTAGTGGATTCGATATTCAGGAAATATTTGTTCTGCACAGTGCATACATTTCGCTCCATGTCGTCATTGAATATGAGTGATTGGTA
>NC_045175.1:3070322-3092372 GCF_900700415.2 Clupea harengus | reverse complement strand
GGGAGTGAGTGGGTCAGCTCCACTGACACACGCTTCCTGTAGTCGGCAGTCTTGTCCTCTGAGATGCGGAAGAGAACGGCATCAGCGCAGGTGGCTGGGATGAGGACAGAGATAGTCAGTCATTTGAACAGTTTTCCTCTCTTAGTATTTTGATCCACCATTGTGTTTAATCTTTATTTTACTCTTCCACACAGACTTTTTGACTTTTGGAAAGAACAGTGTGACTTTTGTGAACACACAATGTTTTATGAACACATAAATTGACAACTAATTCATGTTTTCCCGCCCCATCTCTCCCTACTTTAATGCAGCCAATCCCTCTCCCTCCCTTCCTCCTCTCCTTCGATCAACTCTGTAACTCAGGCAGAAATCTCCTCACTTATGCAAAACTAGTTCATCTTCTCTTTTCTACTGAGACCTTCTGGACGGCCATTTCTTGGTTTCTCTGTCATTCCCACAGATTAATGGAATAGCCTTGATCTGCAGTTTCCATCCATCTATCCATTTATCCATCCATCCATCTATGTCTCTCTCTCTCTTATGAGGCATCTTTTTAATTCCCAACATCGCATCTTTATTTAGCCTTTATTGTTTGTTGTTTTTCATTTTCTCTTTTAGTTTTGTGGACTTTAAAGTTTTATCTGTTGTTATTGTAGACATCGAGTCTCAGAGTGGTAATAATCCAAACCAAGAAGTAATTCCAAAGCACAGAAGAACAGTCAATATGGCAAAAGGCTTAACTAAGGAAGCTATCAAAAGTATAGCTCTTGCTCACCCAGGCGAAGAAACAAAAAACAGCTTTCCAGAAACCACTGCTTAGAGAAGCAGCGAACGGCAGCCGAGAACCGTGTTAACAAACACTAATGTTACTTAGAGATTTAAATTCCCCTATTGTTCTGCCTGTATTCGTTAATAAACTCTACTAAACCCAATACCTTCATCTGAGTCCATACGTCACATGACAACATGATTCAAAATATACACACAGACACAGATACATTTCTGATATGTTATGTTTGTCATGTTTTCTTATGATATTTATAAATGACCACACTGTATTGTTTTCTTATATATACACAAAAAAAGAAACGATTCTGGATCCCCGTCATTGGAAAATACATGTTCAAAAGAGGACCAGGAACCCCAACTAACTGCTACTGTTAGGATGTATGTTATCTTTATTCTACAGCACTAATTAATGTTGAAGAAATTTCTTTTAATTGATCTGCACACAAGTTTAATCCCTCCTTTAAAGGCCCGATAAATATAAAGACCACTCGCCCCTCAACAAAGGACATTAACAACATTATGCACGACATTCTTGTTTATTAAGATACAGCAAATTATATATATTTTTTAATCAACATAAAGCACTCATATAAAAAGCAAAAAAAGGAACAATAAATAAAATCAAATACATAAATAGAATAACAGATTGACTAAAGGATAGAAGGTCATTATGGACTTCAACATAGATCACAATTATCCAAATGTTAAATTGTGACATACCTGATAAAGAAAGAAAATCAGCTAAGAATCTAGACAGTGACATCCCTGACGAATAACGTAGATACTCCACATTTTAAACTAAGCCACATGGGTAAACTAAGAGTGTGTACGTTAAAAGAAAAATACACAGACATGTAACTTCGACAATGCATCCATTACCCAAAGCAAAAGAAAGTTCATTAGATTAGAGTTTGACTGGTGCTAAATGATGATGAGAGTCATAGAAACCTACACCAATGGAGAAACCTTAAATGTCCCTAGCATTGGAAACAAGGGAAACGTTAACACTGATAATAAGATCCCTTAACGACGTAAGACTGTGGCAGCAGTATGTATGAGATGGAGACTCCAGAAGTCATGGTTGGTGTTGGCATCTCATCCCGAGATCCTTCAGCTCCATCTCTGACTGGGGCGTCTCTCTTCTCTGCAGAGTCTCATACACTGAGGCCTGAGCTCTTCTCTGGAGAGGCATGTAGGTGTCACTCACATTCCGCACATTCTGAAATATGTTAACACACGGACGACATTGTCAATAACATGAAGGAACACTTTGATAGATGGTGGTTAAGGTTTTATATAGGGCAGTGCTATCACTGATTTAACTTACATACATGATAACATCAGTCTAGGATGACTTACCTGCAGAGTGTCATACTCAGAGGATGTGCTCCTGGGGTTGAGAGCTGTGTATGTATCATCGTGGGCATCAGAATGGACAGCCTATGAAAATATTGGTAGAAGGAGATGATTCTAAAACTTGACAAAGCCCAATTCACTGTCACCAAGCATGCAGCTTTTTTGACTGTTTATTTTAGGGATGTTAAAAGTTTCATATTACCCTTTGGTTGATTCTGCTGTCTCTCACAGCTCCTCCACGTCTACTGAATAAAGAAACAGAGTAAGCCTCCTAAAATCTGCTGTCAGTGCTCATATGATTAAACTACAGTTTAGGGTTAAACATTCTACATTGCTCAGTCAGACTAGGCCAACGAGAGAAAGTAATATGTATTCATACATAGAAATAATATGCAGTTAGCAATATACATGGCATGTCTTTTCACAAAATTATTTCAGAGGAATCAAACTTCACTGAATCACCTCAAGCACACAATTCCAACTACCAGCAGGACAGCAAGAATGATGATCATGGTGATAATAGCTGGCAGGATGATGCCAGCCACTTCTATGGGGAAATTAAAGTCTTGATAATGAAACAGTAAATACATGCAACATTATCAACAGTGCTGTGAGTGATACTTTGCAGGCAGAGCTAACTGGCTTTACATTCTGACTGCCATCATGTGGCAAGATGATGACAACAGTCACGGCTTTTTAAAATCTCCTCCTTCTGATCATCAACACAAGCATTAAATCACATGTTCACCAGAATTTTGTAAACAAACAGCAAACTTTTAACAGGCAGAGATACATTTTAGTAATTTTATAACACTACACGACACTGACCTTCTGTAGGAACTGCAACTCCAGTAGAGGTCTGAGAGCCAACTTCATTATCTGCCTCACAGTAGTAAAGTCCACTGGAATCAGAGGTCACATTGAAGCTGATGCTGTCACCTGTGCCCCTAATAAGAGATTCAGCTCCAGTCTTCATATACCAGGTGTAGTTGTGCACTGGTGGGTTGGCATCACTGCTGCAGGTCAGAGTCACAGAACTGCCCTCCACTATTTCCCCAGGACTGATAGATACTGCGACATCATTTGGCTTGTCTGTTAAAATATGTGCAAGTTTTATGTTAATAAATAACAAAAGCAAGCATGTTACAAATGAAGACATTTCATTGCTGTGTCTGGTTTCGGTAGCGGTTAGAACTTATAGACCTACAAATAAACAACACAACACAATATATTTGATATATTGTGCCTTCTCATCAGGTCTAGCAGGGACTTTTCCCTTTCTTCCGTTTTGTGCTTCACGGAGACGTGGCTGTGTGGATTAATACCGGACTCTGCGCTGCAGCTGGCAGGCTTCCAACTCTTCAGAGCGGACCGCCACACAGAACTTTCCGGCAAGACGAAAGGTGGAGGAATCTGTTTCTACACTAACAGTGGCTGGTGCAAGGATGTGACAGTGATTCAAGAGTACTGTTCTCCTGATCTGGAATCTTTTTTTATCAACTGTAAACCATTCTACTCCCCCCGTGAGTTCGTTTCATTCATTCTGGTCGGTGTTTACATTCCACCGCAAGCCAACGTGCAGGTTGCACAGCGCATGCTCGCCGACCAGATACTGTGTGTGGAGAGGACTAACCCGGACTCCTTAGTTATTGTCCTCGGCGACTTTAACAAAGGAAATCTCACCCGCGAACTCCCCAAATACAGACAATATATTAAATGCCCGACCAGAGAGGAGAACGTTCTGGATCACTGCTACACCACAGTTAGCAGTGCCTATCATGCCGTCCCCCGGGCTGCACTGGGACACTCTGACCACGTCATGGTCCATTTGATCCCTGCATACAGGCAGAAATTAAAACTCTGCAAACCTGTTGTGAGGACATCTAAGCAGTGGACCAGTGAAGCTGTGGAGGATCTTCAGGCGTGCTTGGACTGTACTGATTGGGATGTCTTCAGGACCGCTACCAACAGTCTGGATGAGTACACAGAAGCTGTGACATCATATATCAGCTTCTGTGAGGACAGCTATTTACCATCACGCACCAGGGTGAGTTATAACAACGACAAACCCTGGTTCACAGCTAAACTCAGAAAGTTAAGGTTGGAGAAGGAAGAGGCATTCAGGAGTGGGGACAGAGACAGGTTTATTGACACAAAATACATGTTTAGCAAGGAGGTGCGAGATGCTAAACGTCTTTACTCTGAGAAACTCCAACACCAGTTCTCAGCCAACGACTCTGCTTCTGTCTGGAAAGGGCTTAGGCAGATAACAAACTTTAAGCCTAGAGCCCCCACTCCACTAACGACCCACGCCTGGCCAATGACTTGAACGAGTTTTACTGTCGCTTCGAAAGACAATGGGACAGTCCTGATACCATCCCCTGTGACACCACCCACCAGCTCCAGCCCATCAGCTTCACCTTCCCCACCACAGCAGAGGCCTACGCCTCTCCACAGCTGCCCACCTCAGAGCACCCCCCCTTCTCCCCCACCACAGTGACGACTCTATCCATAATGGAGAGGGACGTCTTCAGACTCTTTAGGAGACAGAACCCCCGCAAAGCAACCGGGCCAGACTCTGTCTCTCCATCCATCCTAAAGCACTGTGCTGAACAGCTGTCACCGGTGTTTACAGACATTTTTAACTCCTCACTGAAGTCATGCCACGTACCAGCCTGTTTCAAAACCTCAACCATCATCCCCGTCCCCAAAAAAACAAAAATCAGTGGACTTAATGACTACAGACCCGTTGCTCTGACCTCTGTTGTGATGAAGTCATTTGAGCGGCTTGTGTTGCGGCATCTCAAAGCCATCACTGACCCTCTACTGGATCCCCTCCAGTTTGCCTACAGAGCTAACAGGTCTGTAGACGATGCAGTAAACATGGCCCTTCACTCCATCCTCCAGCACCTGGACACCTCAGGAACTTATGCCAGGATCCTGTTTGTGGACTTCAGCTCTGCCTTCAATACTATCATCCCGGCTCTGCTACAGGACAAGCTTCTCCGGCTGAGTGTGCCTGACTCCATCTGCAGGTGGATCACAGACTTCCTGTCTGACCGGAGGCAGCACGTGTGAAGGGACCAGCATAGGTCATAAGAATATGCCATAGTCAATAAGTCAATGATATTATACCTAGTCATAATTGTTACTTTTATTTGGATTTAACTAGCCATGAGTGGACTTTGCTTGGTGAATATTCTTTGTCTCTGACCTGGGTAAGTGAGGTGCGACATTGGTCTCACCTCCCCCCCAGGTCGAGACAAAGAACCCTGCATGCATGGCCCATTTGAATAGACGGTGACACCCCTTAATGTCAGTGTATTTAACCGACTGTTCCCCAAGGAACAAATCAGATATGCTGAGGTGAAGTTCTGTGAGGGAGGATGGATCTGAAAGTCTCTGTCTCACAAATGGTCGGCCGCCATTCTTCAAGAATAAACCTGAATCCTGACTGATCAAACCTAAGACTGAATCTTCAATATATGGTATAAAACTAATTACCATCAATTGGAGGTCCCACCGAGATATTAATTCTTGGAATTTTGCTGAGATTTCAGTTCTGCTGTAAAGATCCCCTGTACCCCGGCTGACACAAACGCTTTGGTAAGTACACTTACCTAAATCTTGGGAAATATAGGAAGTAGAGTCCTGTCTAAGAACAGAAATCTTATGTTATTTTACTTTTATTTTTATTGTGATGTCTTAGAAGTTGACACACACGGTGCTTGTCTTAGAAGTTGACACATCTATTTTTTCGGGTATTGGTCCGAGGCAGTCTGAGCTGTGCTTGTGACATACTCTATTGTTTTACTTACCGCTCAGATAAATTTCCCAAGAGGATAAAAAAGGTTGTGGCCATAAACGGGTGTTTGGAAAGGGATCTACAGCATTTTAATATTTTAATTTAGAAATTGTTCTAAGTTAATTTGTAAATTATTTACATTAGATTGTGGAGATTCAGTTCTTGGATTTGACCAGTCATGATTCAAGACATAAGATTCTTTTAAGTCCAGATTTCACAATGCTTTTGATAAAGTCAGATGTTAGACTGCTAAATGTTAAACTGTGTCTGTTCACACAATAGTTAGACAGCTCTCACGCATACCACTTAATTCACACTTTAGGCACAGCCGCCCTGTGACCCTGAATGGCCCATTACGCTGAAGTGATCAGACCCTAGCCTGGTAGCAGGAGTGGAGACTTTAAACATTTTTGTGTCTACACATTGATTTTCTTAACCCAAGTTAAAATCAGTGTATGAAGTGTTACAATTACGAATAATTGTAAGCATATATATATAACGGAACAAAGTCTTCATCCTTAGTGTATGGGTTTAAGGTACATGGAAAATAAGATGTTTTTTTTTTTTTTTTTTTTTCTTCCGGAAACCGTACGTGATCTTACAGCAGCAGACGACTGCTGTTAGATCAAAAGGGGGAGGTGTTGAGCTTCAGAGAGAATTGACCTTAATAAGATGATAACTGCAAAATGTGTTTTTTCTCAAAACAGGTTTAGCTGCTGAATTTCTGACTTCATCAAATGATCCAGGAGCAATTAATGAATTAAGGAATGCCTTAAATGGTTTGGCATTCAAGTGCCATTGGAATCTGGATAAAAATGGATTTTATGAGATACTTTTGTAACTAACTAACTAACTGTAACTCTGTTAACAGATTGATTCCTTTCTCTTAGGGATGGACACACCTGTCTCCTGAACAAGCGAATGAATGTGTGTGTATGCCTGTAGGCTGGCCAGCCGTCGTATGAATGAATGAATGAACTTACAGGACTGTTTAACCTACATTTGACCACTGACTTTGTCTTTAAGTGAAATTGTTTGAATTGAAGGAGATTTAAAAACGTTTTCTTTCTTTCAATCATTCCATTTCTTTCAAACATTCAACTTCTTTCAAAATCCCCACTCTCAGTTCTTTATTTGGTTAGTATGGGTCTGTGGTTTTTTAAATGCCCAAACCTTGCAGATAACAGGATGATGTGATGTCTCTTGTGAGATTAAAGGAAACCTGCTTTTGTCTGAGATTAAGCTGTCTGCCGTCTTTCACACCCAATACCAAATGTCTATTGTCTGATGTGTTGAGTATGCTAACAGGCTTCCTGCCTCATGGAGGTGTTGGCCGGTATTATCTTTTTCTGAGATCTCGTTACAGACAGTTTTTAGGAATATGGAGAATAGCGATGACAAAAAAGGAAGCAGCTTCTCACCAAGGTGTCGAAAGGGGGACCATTCCAGAAAATCAACAGATGAAGGAACAGCAGAATCGTTTGAACTTCAAACAAACGCCATGCCGCATCTGGCCAGGACGTCGAAATGAGGACAAACTCAGACCACAGCCATCAACCCAGATCAACACCTCTGGAATCCACAGGACCACCGCAACACCTGAACCGATGACCACCACTCCCCAAGAAGAGATGACGGGGACACCTCAAAGAAATGGCAATCTCCTGATATGCTAAGAGATGCATAGGTGGAATGACCCCATAAGGAGCAAAGACCACAGGAGGGGAACAACTGAGACAAGCCAAGCGTCACAGACACACACACACACACTAACACGCACAAACACACACACACGTCCTACCCCCTCCCAAGGAAAGTCAACCCTTGCTTTTAAACAAAGGCAAGACACAATACACAGAGTGTCAAGACACACACACCTTCAACCATCATAGACGATCAACTCCAAGGGACCACGGAAAAATCGGGAACGATTACCATCACCATCAAAGACACACACATTCTGGAGTCACACACACGAACACACACACACAGAGACACACACTTAACCGTATTACCGTCAACCCACATTACAATAAAGTAATGCTCCATGTCATGTACCCCTCAGTAACCAGAAAGGAAATGTTTTAAAATGTTGTGACACTATAATGTATCTCCCATAATCCGTTATCTTCTGTACTATTGTTTAATCCTAACCTTTCATTTTAGCTTAGTTTACCTTAGAGTTAACATGTGTAATTAAGTTTGTTCTGTGTTCTCACCGCTTGTAAACTGCATTTTCCGAATGGGTACCATGTACATATATGTATTACTTCTGTTATATTTCTCTGCTCTCACGGCTAAAATAGGATGGTTATGTTGATATAACATCGGGAAGGAATTTGTCCCTAAATCAGAGGTCCACACAATTGGCGAAAAAGCGTGGGGCACTCTGTAACATGGGTTTCGCCTTCCCTCGTGAGAGAATGCCACATTTATGAGACAAAGACTGAACAAAGCCACTCACTCAAGAAAAAGAAAATAGTTAAATGATCTGATGTTTAAGACATACAGTCTTAAAAAGGGGGAATGAAGGGACCAGCATAGGTCATAAGAATATGCCATAGTCAATAAGTCAATGATATTATACCTAGTCATAATTGTTACTTTTATTTGGATTTAACTAGCCATGAGTGGACTTTGCTTGGTGAATATTCTTTGTCTCTGACCTGGGTAAGTGAGGTGCGACATTGGTCTCACCTCCCCCCCAGGTCGAGACAAAGAACCCTGCATGCATGGCCCATTTGAATAGACGGTGACACCCCTTAATGTCAGTGTATTTAACCGACTGTTCCCCAAGGAACAAATCAGATATGCTGAGGTGAAGTTCTGTGAGGGAGGATGGATCTGAAAGTCTCTGTCTCACAAATGGTCGGCCGCCATTCTTCAAGAATAAACCTGAATCCTGACTGATCAAACCTAAGACTGAATCTTCAATATATGGTATAAAACTAATTACCATCACGTGCGGCTGGGAAAACATGTCTCTGACCCCCGGACCATCAGCACCGGTTCCCCTCAAGGCTGCGTTCTTTCCCCTCTTCTCTTCTCCCTGTACACCAACAGCTGCACCTCCAGTCACCAGTCCGTCAAGCTCCTCAAGTTCGCGGACGACACCACCCTCATTGGGCTCATCTCTGGTGGTGATGAGTCTGCCTACAGGTGGGAGATTGACCATCTGGTGACCTGGTGTGGACAGAACAATCTGGAGCTCAACGCACTGAAAACAGTGGAGATGGTTGTCGATTTCAGGAAGAACCCAGCCCCTCCCAACCCCATCACCCTGAGTGACGCCCCAGTTGACAGTGTGGAGTCCATCCGCTTCCTGGGCACCATCATCTCCCAGGACCTCAAGTGGGAGCTAAACATCATCTCCCTCACCAAAAAGGCACATCAGAGGATGTACTTCCTGCGGCAGCTGAAGAAATTCAACCTGCCAAAGGCAATGATGGTGAACTTTTACACCTCCATCATTGAGTCCATCCTCACCTCCTCCATCACCATCTGGTACGCTGCTGCCACTGCCAAAGACAAAAGCAGACTGCAGCGTGTCATTCGTTCTGCGGAGAAGGTGATTGGCTGCAATTTGCCATCTCTCCAGGATTTGTATGCATCCAGGACCCTGAGGCGTGCAGGGAAGATTATGGCTGATCCCTCCCACCCTGGACACAAACTCCTTGTGCCACTCCCCTCCGGCAGAAGGCTGCGGTCCATCAGGACCAAAACCTCACGCCACCTGAGCAGCTTCTTCCCGTCTGCGGTTGGCCTCATCAACAAGGCCCGGGACCCCCGCCCCCCAACACGGACTCTAATCCCTTTTTTGCACACTCCTGCTGTAACCTAATATGTGTATTGTTTATTGTTTATTGTGTATGTTTATTGTTTGCACCATTGTACCACAAAGAATTCCTCGTAGGTGAAAACCTACTTGGCAGTAAAAACCTTTCTGATTCTGATTCTGATTCTGATTCTGATATGCAATATGTTTTGAACCATATTTGTAAACATCTGTACACATTAACAGTCAGTTGTAGTAACTTACATCGGACTTTGAGAAACACATCAGTGGAGAAGAGACTCTCGTGTCTTTCAACAGCACAGGAGTATCTTCCCGCATCCTCACTGCTGACTGGGTTCAGAAGCAGCCTGTTGTCTCTGGTTGTGTGTTTGAAGGTCAAAGGCTGTCCGTTCTTGTACCAGATGAAGGTGGGGTTGTAACTCAGAATACAGGTTGTATTACAGGTGAGTGTCACTTTCTCTCCCTCTTTCACTGCTTCAGGAGTTATCAACACCTGCAGAACTGGAGGATATATTATGTGTAGGGGGACACAGTGTACACACGTGTACACACATTTCATTATCAAAATAGTTAAAGGGCCTACCTGTAACAGATATGTTGACTCCAGGTAATCCAGAGTAACTCTCCCCTTGTTCTGTTGTAAAATTGAATGCATATTCTCCAGAGTGACTCTCTCTCATGTCTTTCAGTCTCAAGTTACAACTATTCTCTTTATTCCCAACATACTCTGTGTGATTTTGATAGTCTTTATCCACACTTAGATCTACTGGGAGATGGCTTGATTTCTGGTTGTTAAACCAGAAGGCTGTACTGATGCGGTGAGCTTGGGGATATTTGTAAGTGCAGGAAATATCCACCGATGAACCATTCAATACACAGATGCTGTTAGATGAGTAGGTCACACGCCAACACTGTTCAGATGGAGCACCTACGGCCAGGTCTAAAATATGAGTATTAAATACCATATCTATCAGCATACACATGCACATTATGATTGTGAGAAAGACATCTATGTGGTTATCTGTATATAAAAAACAAGTTATCTGAGTAAAAATATTTTCTGCTGAAACTGAATAAAAAAAGTGAACTTCAGATCCAAGTATCCTTTGTAATTAACATTAAATAGTCATGTAATGTTCTTGAGTTACATCCCTACTCACACACTGAAGGGGAACGGTGAGCCTCATCACCTCTCACAGCACAAGAGAAACTGTTCTCTTCAAAGGGTCGGCTTGAGTCTACTAATAAAGAGGCTGTGGTTTTGTCTTGTAGAGGCTGTCCATTCTTGTACCAGACATACTTAGAGCTCAATCTGCAGGAGGTGCTGCAGGTCAGTTCAGTCTGATTCCCTACAACAGGACCCTTCTTCACCTGCAGGTCTGAGAAGAGAGGTTAGAAGTCATTGTGGCTTGAACCTTGAATATCATTTCCATTATGATCAGGAAAAAGAATATGTATTGTAAGTAGTATATGTTCATCATTACGTGTAACCGAGACTGTAACACCAGATCTGCCTGTTATCCAACCCCTTTTGTTTGTGTCAAACCGAAAGTGATAAACACCAGAGTGCTCATCTGAAAGCTTGCCTATTGTTAGACTGCAGTCGCGATCATCAGAGTCACTGTGTTCTCGAATTCTCCCTCTTTTCTCTTCATACCACTCTCCTTTCAAATATTTATAATCCCAAGAATAGTAATATGTGCAGGGCAGGACCACTGATGCCCCTTTAAGGCCACAGACTTGTGTGGAGGAGTAGGTCACACTCACTCCACACTGAACACCTGAAACACATTCACAATGATCAGTCAATATGGATAACAGATGTAAATGCAGAATGCTTTGAGAAAAGTATTTTCCTGGCACTGATCAGGTCATTATATGTAATTATAAATGTGTGGGGAGTTTGTTAAAATAAAACTGCAAGTATGATTCCATATAGTAGTATAGATTTATAGTGTATACACACATGTATACATTCATAGTGTATAGGCCATATCATACTAGCATATCTTGGAAGTATTACATTAAGTCCACTCTACCTGGCAGCCTCAGGAGAAATGCTGCAGTCAACATGAGCATGCTTTTAAAAAACATTTCTCACTTTCCCTGCAATAATAAAACACCACATACTACATTATTTAATTTGAATAGGAAGGGTTTTGAAAATGTAATGATTTACTGTACCCTGCTCTGAAACAGTCTTGCATGACATATAATATACAGAGAGGGCCCAATCTTAAGAGTAGAAAGGTCTCTACAAAAAAGACATGGGTTTCTTTCCATGCAGAAACAAACATGCTTACATATTAATTCATGGTGAAATTAGTGAAACATCAGAATAAAACAAAGAAATTTCTCCCAAATAAAGGCATCACTGTCATATTTTCGTTAGATTTTAAACATTCCATTGTGCGCTCCACTCCATTGTGACATCCACCTAATCTGATCAATAGAAAGAATGCTAAAAATCACCATTGAAACTACAAAGCACATTAACTGAGACGGTATTATTCACTCTGCACTAGCCCATCACATCATGCATAAACTTGGTGAGAACTTAGTGCACCGAAGTGCAGACAGTGGTTGCAACGCCTTCTGAACACCATTTTAAGAACGTCAGTGTGGTGACGGATATTCATGACAGCCATTTTCTCTCCCGACTGCTCAGCCAAAGATTCATGAGTTGCTGAGACAGACCCAGTGTTAAGTCTGTGAAGATGAGCTTTCTTCCCAAAACCACATTAATTAAACACATGTAACAAAGTTTTAGAGTAGTGTTTTACAAGTCCCATCAGTATGCCAGAATTTTAAATTCCTCTTGGGGTAACATTCAGCTATTACTACTTACTATATGTCAGTGCTTTGAATTTTTTTTTTACAGCCCCAATTATCTGTGATAGTCACAGTATGTTTTTTGGATTTAACAATTTTCTGATTAATTTTACCGTGAAATGTTTTAAATCATGTTAGTGTTTCTCCTTTGTAAAAAAGCCAGAGAACACCCAGATGTCTCTGCTATCAGGGTTTCTTTGCTGGGCCATTCAGATTCCCTTAAACTAGACTTATTTCCAACAACATACAGTATGTGAAAAAGCACAACGTTCTGAAGCACATAATTAACATTAACACCTACTTCCCTGAACTACTTCAGTACCAAGCCCCCCTCAGACCATTGACTGTTATTAGCGTTTGAAAGGCCAAGCCATCAACTAATGACTGTGGTCAGGCGGGTTCCTGAAACATATATACGCCCGCCAAACAGCAGGGTTTGACAGGCATTTACTTTGTCCTAAAACTCCAGGATACACCTCTTTTCACGCAGTGTACTACACACGGGACTTTAGTAAGACTAGAGAAAAGTGTAGCATGCATGCTCACAAGATAGTAAAGGAAACATTTACTATGATTCCATAAATACAACAGAACAAAATGCTATGTATTTCAGAGAAAAACACTATTACTTTCTTTAAGAGGAAAATGAATGTTAACAAATTGATATTTTTCTTTCAAATGTGAGTGACATGAAACATGGCACCTGAACCCTGTTCTGCAACAGTCTGACAATATACATGACATGCTATTATTTGTACTTCCAAAGTTGAATATGGAAACTAACATGCTACCATATGAATTCATGGTAACATTAGTGAAACATCAGAATAAAACAAAGAACTGTCTCTCAAAAAAGGCACCACTGGCATAGTTAAGATTATACATGAATGGATATGCACCTACCTTCTAACGGAGAGGCGTCTGCCAAATTTGTACTACCGGCAACTTCGACGAAAAGACTGAAAAAGACGTGTGACTGTTGAAACAAACTTCTGCTGAAATGCTCAAGGTCAGGTCAGTTCAGTGTGATTCTGTTTCCCTACAACAGCATCCTCCTTCACCTGCATGTCTGAGAGGACAGGTAAGCATTTATGAAAGCTTCATCCTAAAATGTAATCCACTGACAGTATAAGTAGAGTAAAATAATCTAATGTGTAGATTTTATATATTCATCAGTACCTGTCACTGAGAGAGTGACACAAGATCTGCCTGTTATCCAGCTCCTTAATAGGCTTGAGTAAAACTGAAACTGATAAACACCAGAGTGGCTTTCTGCAAGTCTGTCACCTGTCAGATCACACTTTAGACACTTACCCTCCCTCTCTGCACCACTCTCCCCCCAGTCTAATCATCCACCTGTCTTGTGCATTGGGTACCAGGATACAATATTTCACTGGAAGTAGTGCAAAGTGAATGCACTTCATTAGTTCAGATGCAGAATCTCTCGCTCTAACCAAATTACAAACCTGAAAAATCCTCAGTAAGTAAAGACTTGTTCACGCCAGCAGACTAGTTAGAGAGTGTGAATGTGTTTGATGTACAGAGGGTCCTGAGAAACTTTCTGTTTCTCACTTCATGGTTAAGGTGCTGTGCAGCCAGAGAGGCCTTGCTGTGCAGCACAGAAAAGGTGAGAAAACAAGATAAGTATACAGTAACAACTTACATGCAGATGTCATTTAATCGATTAATTGATGAATCGACTCAATGGTTCATTGATTGAGTGGCTGATTGGTTGCTTGTGTGAGAGTGCCAATTACAGTATGTGAGCACATGACAGATCAATATAACACATGGAATTTAAATCAGTTGTGAAATGAAAAGCGTTACTTTGAGAATGAAAGAAAGAAAAGCCTATCAACAAATCACTATCACACCTCAAATTCAGATGAATAGAGAAATATTTTAATGAAGACAACATGTATTTGTGTGTTCATTTGTATCATGCAGCGGTGTGACCAATCATCACATCATATGGACTGGCAGGTAGCTTACAGAAACATGTAGAAATGAGACTTCACACAGAACAGATGAAAACTGCCACTGTTCAGGAAACGGGCACAGAAAATGTAATTTTGATGCTGAAGTTGTTTAAAAGCGTTTCCTCTGTGACAGGAGGAAGTACTTGTTGAAATGTCTCAAAGCATTTCCCACATTCTCATTTGAGTCCCAGAGGCACCGTTTCATTATATTGTTAGGATTGTTACAAGTATTAATTTAGGAAATTAGGGATGGATTGTTGGATAATGGCCACATGTTTATGGGCAAACCACATCATACTGGATAAGTCATGACATGTAGGGTGTTCACCGATACCTTCGATGAGTTCAGCCTGAAATTTTCCTTGGCCTGAGATCACCAAATCTGTGGGAGCTTTCCAGACCTAACAGAATAAAAAAATGATTATAGAAAGACATTCAGATACTGGAGGTACCAACGACCTCTGCCATCTACAGACGTTACAAATCCATTAAGGCAGGAAGAAAAAAAACTAGAATTTTGATGATTCCAGGATAAGAAAGTGGTTGGCATCAACATTTGAATGAGAAATGTAGGGAATCTTTTCCAAATAGAAGTCTTGTTAACAAGCATTACGGGGTGATTTTCACCAACATCAAGTTGAATGTGTGTATTCTTATGAGTATATCTTTTTGTGTTTCCAACAGAATACTATAGGCCATTTTGTTTTGCAGTGTGAACCACTGAACTCCAGATGAGTCTGAGGTGACAGTTCAAACAGTTCAGTGTTAATGACTGACTGTGGCTTAAATGACAAGTCTGAAAGTTTAGGTTTTAGGTTTTGCAAAGTCTGCAGTATCTCATTTCCACATGCGCACGCACACACACGCACACACACTCTCTCACGTAACCAGAGACCATCATTTCTACATCACACACACACACACACACACACACACACACACACACACACACACACACACACACACACACACACACACACACACACACACACACACACACACACACACACACACACACACACACACAGCACACCATATTGTTAGACAAGTTAATTTTATTCTTATTATGACAAAAAATATTAAGTAAAAACATTCTAAGAAAGACAAAACAATTCCCTGTCAATAGGTGTATTTACCTGTCTAAACCGCCATATTCTAAGGTCTGTGTCACGGGGAGTCAGGAACTGGCTATTCTCTCTCTCTCCGTCCTGGTCTTTCTCCACCTGCTTGCTGCACACCCCTACCAAACCTCTTGTCATTTTGATTTGTCAATGTCCCTACAGCACATTTCCCTCTGACAGTATTTCCTTAGTCTTGACATGTGCAGAGTTAATTGTCACAAATAATTAAAGCATTTCATATACATCACTTTTTAAGACCATTACTGTCACTGATTTGTAGCTCAGAAAGAAGACAAAACTAAAAAGAAAAGACAAAAGAATGATATTTTATTTGAGAGAAAAAGGGACTCCTGTGGTGGCCTTGGTGAGACTGCAGGCAAAGTGTGCAGTGCAGAGCAGAACAGAACAGAGCATCTGAAAGGGAAATATGAAACTCTGAATTGAATCAAGTATGAATGCATTAATCAAGTGCCTTGTATTAATAATTACCTTGTATGAATCATGTGCTTATGTAAGCAAGAACATGGCTTTTCTGTGTTTCTATGTGTATTATTTAGATTATTAGATGCCACTTAGTCTGCATATCTGTAAGAGTATGTTTGGGTCAGAGGTGATAACAAGGGTCGAACTGTGCTTCTTTCGACTGACATCCTTGCCAGACAGGAAGAATAGTAAGATGACCTCACGTGGTTATCCCTGCTGTCACGTGGTTATCCCTGCTGACAAAGTGTTTTGGCATCAGAGAACGCTAACTTCTTTCTTTATAAACCTTGTGTGATGTGTTTAATTTAGCTTCTCTCTCGTCTGCTGCAGTCTGGGAGTGATCCGGGTCTCTCTCTCTCTCTCTCTCTGAGAGAGGGCCCGTGCCTCTCGCTGGCCTGCCAAGACGTGGGTGAGCCTGACAAGCTGTTTGTTGTTTAATAAATATGCTTGTATGCAACCCCAGAGTCCTGAGGTAACTTGAGTGAACTTTCACCTAACAGCGACACCTCAGAGTCGTGTTACAGTGGTGAAGACGAGGAATGATTAATTTCTTCCACTCTGTCCTCATGCTTCCACCCTCATTCGGCAGATCCCTCTCTCCATGCATTTCTTACCTGTGTATGCATGTGTGCAGTGGTGGAGGAAGTACTGAAGTTTAGTACTTAAGTAAAAGTACAAGTACCCAGGAAGATAAAAGTAAAAGTAAAAGTAAAAGTACTACATCAACAATCCTACTTAAGTAAAAGTAAAAAGTACTTACTTTTAAATTTACTTTAAGTATTAAAAGTAAAAGTACTCACGCAATGGGTTGTCTCTCAATGTCTAGGCTGTGCCATTTTGATAAAGAAATAGCTACTGGTAATAAATGCCTCTACAGATGTCACTACAGTAATAATTATAAGCAACAACATTTGTTAATTGGAAAGGTTGGTGTACTTATTGTGCCTACCATCTGTAATACTGTTCACACTATATCTTACAATTCTGCGGATGACAAGTTATCTACCAGGGATTATTTGCAAAGTTAATACCATTAAGCCAAACCAATAAAGACACCATGTGATATCTTTAAATCTTTTATTTAATTGTAAACGTGTAAAAAAGGGAAACATGGAACATGAAAAACAAATGTGATTGTAAAACTGGACAGAACAAGGCACGCTAGCTTGACATAGCTAACCTACCAGCTTTATCTTACCACTACGCAGGGCCGGCTCTAGCCCTTTGGTTGCCCTAGGCGAGATTGAGTTTTGCGCCCCGCCCCCCCCACACACACACAATACTTAACATCACTTAACTTTGCATAGCAGTTTTTTCACCCACTTATAATTATACTATTCTACATTGCAGTTCAACAATAAATGTTGCATGGACAACAAACACCAGAATAGTTTCAGAACATTTTCTTTTTTATTAGTTTAAATAATGTATTACGCACTCAAAGTTAGGATTAAGTTAACTCCATAAACTGTGCAAAACACTCTTAAGCACCTGTAAGGACATTTAAGCAAATTATGACCCTCTATACCCTAACTATACCCTCTACAAACAAAAGTGCTTTAATGGATACGGTACATACCTCTACAAAATATCTCAAATACCTCACTACAATTCTTCCAGTCATTTAGGCCACTCCTAATGAGGTGGTCATTTTTCTGTGAAAAGAGCTTGCAGCAGAAGCAATACAGAGTATTGTTTTTCCTTGAATATACAAGCCAGCTTCTCTTGATTTTCTCCCCATTTACTAATTTCCTGTAGAAGTGGTTGTGGTGGCAGCTTCTCCCATCATCTCTTTTTGGAAATGTAAAGTCTGGACTGGTCTGGTATGGTCCTCTGCAAACTAACTCTGTCCTTACCGGATCACAGCTGGCCAGTCAGCAGGATCTATAGGTTCTCCCTGGATAGCAGGAATTGTGGAGGGTGAGGTGTCTGCAGGCGGCAGTGTAGTTTCACTGGTGCCCAGAGTGCTTGATGTGGTCCTGGATGTCCCTTCACCTTCACCTGTATTCAAGCATATTGTATAGCCAGACAAGCAGTGTTTAATATAATAAGTGAAATGATCATGAATGTGGTTGAACTTCTTTAAGAAAACAAACTATTGTATTTAATACATGCTAACATGTTTCTATTGTACTTTAAAGTATGGATGTGGCTTGAATAAATACTATTAAATAGACTCACCTGATGCAGGCTGTGTGTTCCTGGCCTGTGTGTTACTGGCCCCTTGAGTACTACTGGATGTCCCTTCTCCTGCAGCTGTATTTAAACACAGAGTTCATCCATGCTGTTCGTTACACAGTTGCATTTGGTCATTTCTATCATCCTACCACATAGTTGCATTGTACAAATACATTTTATCTGACCATGTAACTTGTAGTAGATATATTACAATTACTGCCACAAGGCTAAATAATACTAGGCTACTGATTACAATTAGTAGTATTAATGTGATGTGATTATTAAAGTAATAATTGCTAATAATAATAACAATAACAAAAACAGCAACAGTAGTACTAGTTGTGTGGGCTACATACAAAGTTCAGAGGGAGGCGAATCAGGCGTCCTTTCTACAGCGGCCTCTGCAAAAATTGCCTGAGTGCATCTGGCCAATTTAAAACAAAAATGTTTAGTATATTCCTGGGGAGGAACTGTACAGAAGGGTGAACACCACCACTATCCCCAAAATGGTTACTGTGTGTGCACATGCTAGTTGTGAACAGTCACTAAACAGAACTTATGCCATTTATAATTAATGTAGACAGCAACTGTACTTTTCATAACTAGCATACGTTATCCAGATACTGGTCTTTTGACATTTACATCCATGTAGGTTATCAGTGAAGTTACGTTTGCTAGTAATAGCCTACGTAGCAAATTAGCAAAGTAACAGTCGCTAGCTAGCTATAGCTAGCCTAAGTGACAGCAATGAAACGTCCAATATTAGGTGCACAATACTACATGTATTTCGTTTGACACCTTAATGGCTGAGATGAGAAGACTTACCTCTATACTTGGCTTTCTTTTCCTCTTCTTCCTTTCTTCGTTTTCGTCCCTGTGCTCCAGATGGTATTGACCGCTTCATTTTTGCGAATGTCACGTAGCTGACACGCTCACGGCTCACCCCACCCTGGCAATGTGCAGGAGCCCTCACATAACTAACGTAACGTAACTTAACGCAACCGCCCCCCCCCTATCGACAATAACCATCAATTCAATCTAAAAATCAGGTTGAAGTAAACGTAGGGCTGAAGGGGCGCCCTCGGATGATCATGATTAATAAACATGTTTTTATTTGCTTGTTATTCTAACTATGATTAATGGGAAGTAGGTCCAAGGGCGACGCTAGAGGGCGCCCCCAACCCATTTGTCGCCCTAGGCAGTCGCCTAGTTCGCCTATAGCAATCGCCGGCCCTGCCACTACGTTAAATATATAATGAAGGTCCAATCATGTTTTTTTGATGCTATTGCTGTATGTCAACATGCATTTCGCTAGATAACATTATAATATCATGTCAGTAAACGAATTAAATACATATATCAATATTCAAAAATCAGGGACATTAACTTAGCATAGCAATCACTCTGCTTACCTCGATATGCTACTTTAAATTTGAGGGCGAATTATTGAAGGCTAGCAACTCCTTTTTTTGAGGGAGACAGGAAACGCATTGAAACCTCCAGGAGTCATTCTTGGGGCCTTTGAACTCGAACATATCTTTTAAATAGGGCCCAGGGTGGCTCATATCAGAGGGCTCAGTTCAGGCCGACTCTGGATCCATGTTGAATAGGCAGTAGTCAGGCTGAATGTTCAACTATAACAGGCAAAGCTACCGCTAGTGCTGCTGCCAAACGCGCACTCTGATATCATTGGAGTTGATAGAGCCACCTGATTGGTTTAAACTTCCAAAACAGCAACGCAATCCATAGTTTTGTGTAGGCAACATTTTGGGGAAACTATGTTCATAAAATGTAACGAGTAACAGCACATATTGTAGAAATGTAGCGGAGTAAAAGTATAGATAATAGCTAAAAAATGTAATGGAGTAAAAGTAAAAAGTATGCACTATTATTTTTACTTAAGTAAAGTACAGATACGTAAAAATGTACTTAAGTAAAGTAACGAAGTAAAAATACTTCGTTACATTCCACCACTGCATGTGTGTGTGTGTGTGTGTGTGTGTGTGTGTGTGTGTGTGTGTGCATTCATCCATCCTCTGGAGTATGTGTGTAAGTCTACCGGTTTCCGCTGGAGGGGGCGTATGTGTGTATGCATGTGTGTGTGTGTGTGTGCATGTGTGTGTGTGTGCATGTGTGCCGGAATCCCCTGGTGTGTGTGTTTGTGTGTTTGTGTGTTCTCCCTCCGAGCTGATGGCCTCGGCTGAGCGCTCGACCACAGCCATCTCACACAGCACCCCAGCAGCCACATGCTTCACATTGTCAACTGGAAAGTGCAGCAGCTGCACACACACACACACACACACACACACACACACGCACACACACACGCACACACACAAAGAGAAACAGACAGATGGGGGGAGGGGATGATGCATAACATAGTCTGTCTGTCTCTCCCTGATAAACTCGGTAACACACTCTCACAGGGACAAATTCACAGACTAATGAAATCTACTACTAACTTACACTCACATACTCATTCGCTAATCTTATCTTTCCATCAACACATATTCACTCAAACACCATTTCACTGACACACACACACACACACACACACACACACACACACACACACACACACACACACACACACAGACACAGCTCCATGAACGCAGTGGCCTACTCCCTCACTCCTCTCTTCATCTTGTTCACTCCTCCGCCTCACTCCACTCCTCCTCGCCCACAGGCTCCTTGTGCCCCTACCTGCACAAACAGGGGGATGATCTCCATGGATGTGATGTCGGCGGCGTTGGCCGGGTCTCGGGCCAGGATGTGCAGAGCTCCTGTGCAGCCCTCCACAATCTCCTCCATCCTCACACCGTCCTGACAGAGAGAGAGAGAGACAGAGTTTAATTTTTTTTCTACAGGTGTGAACATGTTTTTGAAGAGAAGAAAAAAAAACAGCACCTATCACTTTTTTCATGGCAGAAAAGGTGCTATAGGTTCAGTAGAAAGAGAGGTTCTCTTGGTGTGTCTATGATCAAATCAGAAAGTAAAAGAGAAAATAGTGGGAGAGAGAAACAGCATTCTGTTTCAACAAGGCAAAGCAGAACACGTGATCAAAATATACACACAGACGCGTTTTATTTCTGATACGTTATTTTTCTCATGTTTTCTTACGATATTGATAAATGACCACACTGTATTGTTTTTTGATTTGTACAAAAAAAAGAAAGAAAATTCCGGACCCCTGTCGTTGGAAAATACATGTTCAAAAGAAGACAGGGACCCCCAACTAACTGCCGCTGTTAGGATTTATGCTATCTTTATGCTACAGCACTAATGAAGGCTGAAGACATTTATTTTATTTGATCTGTAGTTTAATCCACCCTTAGAGGCCCCATAAATATAAAGACCGCTGCAGTCTGGGAGTGAGCCCGGTCTCTCTCTCTCTCTCTCTGAGTGAGGGCCTGTGCCCCTCTCTGGCCTGCCAGGACGTGAGTGAGCCCGACAAGCTTGTTGTTGTTGTTTAATAAATATACTTATATGCAACTTCGGAGTCCTGAGGAAACTTGAGTGAATTTTCACCTAACAGCATCACATCAGAGTCGTTTTACAGCGGTGAAGACGAGGAATGACGCGTTTCTTCCACTCCAAACTCACGCTTCCTCCCTCGTTCAGCAGATCCCTCTCTCCATGCACTTCTCACCTTTCCTGTGTGTGTATGTATGTATGTATGTATGTATGTATGTATGTATGTATGTATGTATG
>NC_045175.1:3008289-3069903 GCF_900700415.2 Clupea harengus | reverse complement strand
TAAAAATGTAAACTATCTACTGAAAAGCGAGTGTGTGTATGTGTCCTGAATGAGAAGTGCCAACAAGTGATTACTCTGTCCTCACCATTATGACGTGAACTGGGAGCTTTTGACGTCTGTTGCTTGAACGGACCATTCTTAAACTTGTTCAGCTGCAAGATCGAAATGAAGCTCGCCATTATAAATAAACTAACCAATATCGCTCGAAAGCTAGGCTATTCTAAATCAATTGTGTCGTGCGTGTCCATAACAACAATACACTACAACATGAAATCACTCCAACTCCAAGCAATATACATTTGGTGACCTAAATAAGATGCTATTTGTTATTACTTGAGGTTATTTCAATAATTGACCATTTTAAGCTTGGCCTACCATTTTATGGAGCGATGAGGGACAGGTGGGGCTTGAAGTGGGGAATGACAGAAAAAGTTTGAGAACCACTGCCTTACAGCGTCCGAAGGAGGGGGGAGTAATCGAGCGCTGCACAGTGCACAAAGTTGGAATACGCGCGCACCCAAATGAAAAGCTCTTGTTAAAAAAACAACAATCTAGCCTTCTTGGCTATTTCCTGACGAAAACTCAGAGTGAATCATTGAGCGTGGGTGTGTACATTGGATATGTAGCCAATGTATCAAAATATGTTGGTGCCAAAAAACGCATACTGACGTGACTATATAGCAATCCAAGCTAGATAGCCCTTTCACCAATAATCAGCCTACGGTGAACTGACATCCAAGTCTGTCGTGTGAAGCTCTCTCTCTCTCTCTCTCTATTGCCAAGGCAAACTTAAGGAACGAAACACATAAATAAAGGCTATTTAGAGATAAAAAAGAAAACATAATTTTGCATTTTGTTTTCTCTTTTGTCACAGATGTAATCTTAATATCTTAGACTTTCAGGTGCAAGAAAAACTAAATATGAAAAAAAAAACGGGTGGAAATGAAAGTCGGCATTACAATATCGATCAAAGGACAACCTATTCTAAATCAGTTGTGCCATACATCAACTTGCAAAGCCTCATAACTGGTAGTTCAGAACGTTATATTTAATCTAGTCGTTATTTATTTAGCTTATCCGAAGTAAAATACAATTTTATTTTTAATAGTTATTTTTTCACGTGAAATCAAACACAGAAAAGTATGCTCCCAAATATTTCATTATTTATTCTCTTTTATACAAACTTACATATATATCCACGAAAACAGAGTGGGACGTGACTTGCAGCGTCCAAAGGAGGGGGGAGTAATTAATCGCTGCACAGTGCACAAGGTTGGAAGACGCGCTCACCCAAATGCAAAACTCCGATTAAAAAAACAAATCAGACTAGGCTTCTGAGCTATTTTTAAGACGAAAACTCAAGGTAAATCATTGCGTATTGGGTCTGTCCATTGGGTACGTAGCCAATGAATCGAATTGTGTTGGTTGTTTAACGATTATTGACGTGACTTTATAACAACCCAAGCTATAGTTCTTACACCAATAGTCAGCCTACAGTGAACTGACAGCCAAGTCTGTCACGTAAAGGTTTCTCTCTCTCTCTCTCAGTTTAATTAAGTTAAAATAGACTTGCTTTTTTGACATGACCATAATGAATAGTATTGCCAAAGCAAACTTAAAGCAGCAATAAGGAGTTATGTTCCAAAACTAGCAGCTAACTACCTAAAAGGCATGCAAAAACCTTGCAAACACCACCAACAGCCCAGTTGACACTGATAGAAGCTTACCAACACACTTACTGATGTCTTTTGGCAGTATAGCTGGCAATGGCATGCTGTGAAAGCTTTTCTTCCATTTTGGCAGGGTGTTCAAGCATGGAACACAGAACTACGGCTAGTGGGAAAAACACAAGTGTTTATCCTCTCTTCACATGACCATATACTATCAAAATGAATTTGAGGATGGTACCAAAACTAGTTGCGTATAAAACCATACCTCAAAAAGCGTCAAATTGTTGCATAGTGCTACTTTAAGGAACAAAACACATACATAAAGGCTATATAGAGACACAATTGTTTCCTCTTTTGTCATGCATGTAATCTTAATATCTAGGTAGATATCAATTTACCAATGCCAGTCTCCTTTAAAAAAAAAAAAAAAAGAAGAATCCTCAGGCAAACCCTGATCTTTTCAATAACTAGAAATGCCCCAGGACCAGATCAAGGCCAAAGCAGCCCTTCTTGGGTTGCCTTATTGGGTGTCATCTATGTTAGGATCGGTATGCGCGCCATTTCATTGCACAGATAATTCATTGTTTGCATCTGATTATTTGTCATGTGACTTGTTATTTCAAGGTAAGACAAGGCAAGTGTTTTTATACAGCACATTTCATACGCAGAGGCAATTAAATGTGCTTTACATAAATAAAGGAAACATAATGTCAAAACAGCCGAGAGAGGCGAGAGGTCTACTTCCAGAATTAAAGTGTACTTGGCATCTCTCACTATTTCTTTTTAGAAAAATAGCCGATTACCGCTGTGTTATAGCTCGCTGACTGGACTGTGAATGAGAAAAAAATGTCAAGTGGGCGTGTAGAGGAGGCCCGGGAATGTTTGAGCAGCAGGAGCGGTCACCCTAAGACTGGCTGATGTTAGACCAGAAGCCGAAAGTGAAACCAATTCTGATTGGCCACTGCCACACACACAATTGCAGTAGGTGCCTTTAAAACAGCTTGCTCAGCACACACACACTAAGATGCTCCATGGACCAACTCTATTGCTGGACAGAAAGACAGCCGTAAACTTCAGATCTACACATCCAGCCTCCTGACTTTTGTTTATGAGTTAGAGTTATTTCGAATAGAACAAATAAGAGTGGACCTAACTGTGTGATATGTTGATAACTTTCAGTGGGCCATATAAAGGTAAGATTTTATTACCATTAAGTGTCGCTGTGTTTGGGTGTGTATACCATGCTAACCTGGTTACAGCAGTTGGGTTATGCTTGGCTCATGTCTGTGGCTTAATGTGTGAAATAAGAGGCGCACCTGCAAATAGAACTTTAAAGTTTCAGGTGTTGCGTAGCAGCAGTGTAAAACTAGCCTAAATAAAGAAGATCGCTTTCAGTCTCGATTTCTGGATGGGAGACAGTACAAATTCAAAGTAAAAGCCCAAGAACACTGCTTTATAATAACACGAACGAAATGATCTTACTTCAGTGTACTTCATTTTGACATGTAATGCTCTAAAACATCAGCAGGCCTAACACATCAATGCTGCACCAACGTTGTTAGCCTAGGTTTTATTTCTATGCTTTAGTGTGGTATGTCAAACTACACCAATTTCGCAATTGTTCAGAGAGAATAAAAAAAATATAGCTGACCCCCTTTCTTACGGCACTTATGTCACTGCAAAATTAAGTAGAAACAAATAAAGAAAGAAATAGAACAACTTTAAGAAGGCTTGTTACCCTTAGGGAAAATCTATCCATGTTTTAGAAATTTGCGATGCCTACAATGTTTGCGTGATACGCAACTCACATCTCTGTGAAGTTGTCCAACTTGTGATATGAACAAAAACAAATACATAAAGATAAAAAAAAACATTTAATTACGTTTATCCATCGTTTGCGCACTTGTAGAACAACAGCCAATGGCAGTTCATGAAAGTAAAAAAATGTAATGTATTGATTTGTGTACATGGACACAAAGATATTTTTTTTCCGTGACCCTTAGCACGACTTTACAACTAATGTGTTTCAATTAATAGTATCTTATGTGCCTGCACCACATCTCTCAGTCGTGTCGTGGTAGCACAGAAGCTGTATTGATTTATTTATTTTAACTACATGCCCTAAGCAGTACATTAATCAGCATTTAATGACAAGGTTGTATCTTTATTTTATTACTTTAAGTATTTTGCTACTTTGTTTCTTATATTTATGTCCCAATAGTTTTTGTTTTTTTGGTCAAATCTAACAGTAAATAGGCTACGGTTTGCTGCAGTGGCCATGAGTCTCATCGACTACTTCTGCTACTCACTCGACCTCAGAAACATCACCTCCTGTACATGTGTGAAACAAATAATGTCATTCATATTATCACGTAAACAATAAGAAATGCATGTCTACATGCTCTATGTGGTAATGTTTTAATGGGCTTATAATTTACAGAGAATTTGAATTATGAGGTGATTTCAAACATTAATACGTGATTAATTCAGTCCACATGTTATTCACTTGTTCTTAATTTAGTAATCTCAGTTATATAACCTGTCTAAATCCCCCCCAAATACATTGTATGCACACACACGTGCGCAGGCACGCACATATTCACACACACAAGTGTCTATGTTTGTAAAACACTGTCCCCTGTTGGTTGCTATCTGAAGGTGTATGGAGTTATGCAAGTTCAACATCAGCTGGAGTTTGCAGAGGCTTCAGTATTCATCGATGGCTTCGGACACGTGCTCTTGGTGGATTCCTGAAATGCTAGCACCATGAAACAGAAACAATGTTAAGTGTCAGTGTGGATAATGACATGCCTAAGTTGTTAAAGTAACGTCCATCCACCCATCCAATTATCAGCCTGATTATGTGAGTTGACTTACTTCAAGATTCTGATAATCAGGTGATCTTGTTCTGGGATGATTCAGAGCTGTGTATGTATCATCAGGAGGGTCCATATCAGGACTCTGGAAATATAAATAAAAGGACATGTGGTTTCATAAGCATGTGTCAGCCGTATGACCCCTCCTTAATTGTACGAATGCCCAGGACACAGAAGTACCAACAGTATTTAATTACAAAAATAGTTTTATTTGTTAAAACAAGTCAAAGATAATTTATGTTTTAAAAGCAGTCTTTTAAAACAAGGTAAATGTCCACAAGGAAAGTCCAGTCACAAGCTGTCCGGCAGCTGGGGTTCGTTTGTAGTAAATCCAGCCGTGATCTTTCCAGTGTAGCCTGCAGAGGGCTTGGAGTGACGTCGTGGCCGACGCCCCCTTCCGACGAAGGGCTTCCCTGGAATTCCCCAGTGACGTCAGTCACGGCCTCTCAGCCCAGCCACCCACGCCAACACAAAAGGAACAATTACAACTCAGTCGGTTCAATATGCAACACAATAGGATGGGAGTAGATGTTTTACTTTCCTTTAGGCTGCATATTGGGGGCGTTGAGTTGTAATTCACGTTGGCTTCTCGTCGTACCGATGGAAGGTGTAGTTACAATCCGGAAGTGGGAATCAGCAACCCTCGGATAAACAGGCACAATATAAACACACTATATAGGCCACGTAGTCGCAGCAATAGAACGTTTAAAACGTCAAGAAAGGCTTACGTCCCTTAGTTTAGGAAGTGTGCGTATCGATCACCCAACAACGGCAGCTCCTTGTGAAGATGGCGTGCTCTCGTCCGTTTCCATCCGTTGCAGCCGCTCGTTCGTCTGCCACCGTCTCGTTGTCCCTGCCGTGTCTGAGGTACGTCCGTTGTTTCCTCTTTTTTGTACTCCCCTCTTTGCCCCTCGCTCCCGCAGATAGGTTGGTAGGTAAGTGTCCCGTTAATTAGTCCAGGTGAAGCAATAGAGTGATCAGTGAGCCCCAAGGAGAAGTCTGTTGGAGAATAGTGTTTCTATGCGCTTCACATGGTGCACGTAAATCGAAGATCACAGTGTGGAACAGTGAATATAAAAGGGTGATACATTTCACAAAACACAGCAAATCAAAAAGGCACAGCACACAATTTCACAGCAAGCTGGAAACACAACTAACTATCCACCTCCAGTTCCAATAGGCTGACACATGTTCCTGATAGAAGATGAAGCCCGAACAGAGGGCAACTATCTTCACGGATAGTTTTTACATTTAGAGAGATAGATATAACTGACTTAAAAATAAAGCTGCACATGCTGGAACTTAATTCAATTTAATACAATTTCATTCATATTGCACCAAAACAATAAACTTAGAAGTAAGACATGACGCAGATTACATGACAGAGAATAGTGCATGAAAGTTTCTTATTTGTTGAAGTTCACTGCCATGACGACTGACTAGTTCAACAAAGAATAGTTCAAAATAGGGAGACAGCACCTGGGAGTCTCTCACATGTATTTCTCCTAAAGAAAGAAACAAATAGAGGCAGTTTTCAAATGAAGATTTAGGTTCTTAAGTATTTCATGACTAAAGCCTGTATTGTATCTAACCTTCATGTTAAGGCTTAGATACTGAGAGTTAGTTATTTATGTGGTTAGTCTTCATGAAAAACTGTCAATCAGATTTCTTTGAATTTATGAGGGTCCTATGAATTTATTTAAATCAGGTTCTCTTTAGAACAAATGGACGACTGGAAGACAAAGCTTTACATTTCATTTTTATCAAAAGTTGCAGCTGTTACTCACTTCTTCCTCATCTGGAAAATAACAGCAATCAAGGCAGCAGCATCCAGGACAGCAAGAACACATCCTACTATAGCAATCAATGCCAGTCCATTTTGATCTGGTAGACACACACAAACACACACACACACACACACACACACACTGGTAAATGACTAAATGTGAATGTAGAAAACACTGCTCTGTAACGGTTCAGTTACCAACCAGAAGTTCTTGTCTCACATCCTTCAGAACAGGTACAGATTCCTGGGGGACCAGGAGGTCCACTGATGCCAGGAATTCATCACGGCCAGGTTTTCCAGGTAAGCCACATGGTCCATCCAGGCCAGAAACTCCAGGAGTTCCAGGGAAACCAGGTAGTCCACAAGGTCCAGGGAGGCCTCAGGTTCAAACTTGTCCTTCAGACACTTGAATCACATACAGATGAAGCATGAATAGAAACAAAGACAACTATCTAGACATACTGTGAATCAGGATCTTTACGTAATTTCTGACATTTTCTCATGCAATCATGCATTTTCTCACCTGAGGATCAAACCACCAGCATGAAAAAAAAGAAAGTTGCTTTTCTGGTTGTATGGACCTGGGACATCTTGAACCCAAAACAAAGGCTCATTGTGCAAGCTCAAAGATCAGGATCATTGTGGAATTGCAAGCTGCATTAGAACTTCCTGGAGTTTTTTTTTTTAACAAGCTGTATTTGGCTGATGTCATTGGCAATTATCTTTATCTTTCTTTCTTTAAAAAAAATAAATCGAATTAGAATAGATTGAAAATAGAATTGCGCTGTGTCTAGTTTTGAACGTTTCGGACATTGTTATTGATTAATAGCCTGTGTAGGAAGACGGGGAGAGGGCTGCATAAGTGTGTGCGTCGTTAGGCAAATGTCATTCTGGAGGAGTACAGGTTGGTAGACTGTACATAGCATAATTAATTAGATGAGATAGACTAGAAGTGTGATGGATCCTGTTTACAAAGTACTGCTCATTAAGCTTAGCTTCTGCCTTCTCAAACAGTGGTTTCAAGGATACATCTTTCCTTTGAAGTTCAACAATATCATGTGGTACGTCCCATTCAACCTCTAACCCTTGAGTATCTAGCTTTTCAAAGGAACACCCATTACAGTACTTTTACAGGCTTCACTGGCGCCGTGACACCTTGGAAAAGATCATCTGCAAATTTGGGTAGAGGTTCCAAAACCTTCTGTGAGCGAGTAACAACAGGGCATGATGCATTGACTTCAGCATCATCATTGGCACAAGTCATCCCTTCATTAATGGCAACCCCCAATAACTCACCCCACACTGGTACATCCCTCCCCAGTATGACATCACAAGGTAGTGGGGAAAATAAGTATTTGAACCCCTGCCGATTTTGCAAGTTTAGCCACTTGCAAAGAAATGTGTGATCTATAATTGTCATGGTAGGTGTATTTTAACAGTGCGAAATAGAATATCAACAAACAAATCCAGAAAACTGCATTTTATAACATTTATGACTTTATTTGTATTTAATGCAGAAAATAAGTATTTGAACCCCCAAGCAAACAGCAAGAATTCTGGCTCCCAATGACTAGTTATGTGCCCAAGAAGCACACAGATTAGTCCTCATTAGGCCTAACAAGGTACACCTCATCTCAACTGGTGATGTGTATAAAAGAAACCTGTCCAAAGAATCATACCTCACACCTTCAACCTCACCACCATGGGCAAGACCAAAGAGTTGACCAAGGACGTCAGAGATAAGATTGTAGACCGGCACAAGGCTGGAATGGGTTACAAAACCATCGGCAAGCAGCTTGGTGAGAAGCAGAAAACTATTGGTGCGATTATTCGTAAATGGAAGCAACACCAAACAACTGTCAATCGCTCTAGGTCTGGGGCTCCATGCAAGATATCCCCTTGTGCGGTATCGGTGATCATCCGAAAGGTGCAGAATAACCCCAGAACTACACAGGGGGAGCTTGTGAATGATCTCAAGGCAGCTGGGACCACAGTCACCAAGAAAACCATTGGCAACACACTACGCCTATGTAATGGTTTAAAGTACTGCAGCACTCGCAAGGTCCCCCTGCTCAAGGAAGCACATGTACAGGGCCGTCTGAAGTTTGCCAATGAACACTTGAATGATTCTAAGGAGGATTGGGAGACAGGATGTGGTCAGATGAGACCAAAATCAGGCTCTTTGGCATCAACTCGACTTGCCGCGTTTGGAGGGGGAAGAATGCTGAATATGACCCCAAAAACACCATCCCCACCATCAAGCATGGAGGTGGAAACATTATGCTTTGGGGCTGTTTCTCTGCCAAGGGTACAGGATGACTCCACTGCATCAAGGGGACTATGGATGGGGCCATGTAACGTGGAATATTGGGCTTGAACCTCATTCCCTCCCATTGAAAACGCAACCTTAAGAATTTGGAGAGGATCTGAGATGTGTGTAAACCTGGTGACCAACTACAAGAAAAGTCTGACGTCTGTGCTTGCCAACAAGGGTTATTCCACCATGGGGCGCTGTTGGCTCTGGGGGGCAGGTCCTCCCCAGACCTTCAGTGCTCAGGTGGGCTATCTCCCGGGCCTTTCTGTGCGGAGTTTGCATGTTCTCCCCGTGTTCACAAGGGGTTTCCTCCACTAAAAACCCTAACAGAAAAAAACATGCAAAAGAACAGAACACTCTTTGTCGGCCCCTGACCAAGACAGACGGTTCATCTCACCTGGTCCCCGGGCGCTTAAAAAAAAGCTGCCCACTGCGAGGGCTAAATACCACCATGCCTGCGACTACAGTGCAGATGAGTTTGACTTCAATAGTCAGTTCTCCGATGCGCTGCATGCTGGTGAGAAACGGATGCAGAAGGAGATTGCTGAACTGTAAGTCCAGCTTGCCTCCTTGAAAGCACCGGGTGAGAACCCCAAGGGTTTTCCAAAGAAGACAAAGGCCAACAACATGATACAAATATTCTTGTATTTATTTGTATTATGATTATTTAAATCCGAGGATGTCTGTAGAATTGATGTGAACGCAATCACCAATGATTTCTCACAAATTCAGCCCTTAAGAAAAATCTGGTTGATTTACAACTGCTATTTAGCGTTCTTAAATTCTGGGCTAAGTTAGGAACGAAACCCAGACGAGAAAACTTTCATGAATGCCAGATTTTGTTCTGCGTTCGAGAATGAGGACCAATATTATTAAAATGTATGATTGAAATTCGATGTTTTAAACACATAACAGTCAGATCATGAAAACAATATCTCATCATGTTCGAACTTTACAGCGTCATCAAGTTGAGGCGCCCAGTTAAGGTTTACTCTGTGGCCATATTAGCGGAAAAATTGAAGTTTCTTAAGCGAAGGAATGACAGCACTGGTAATGTCATACTACCGAAAACTATTCAAATTCAGCGTAAATACAACCCTGATTATATTAAATTTGGTTTTGTGAATGGAGGTGACGATGTTGAGCCCAGGGCGCAGTATGACGATTGCGTTTTAAAGCTGTCAAATGAGGCCCTCCGCTCAAACCTTCAAATCTGAATCGACATTGGAGATGGGACATCCAGCACTCACATACAGAACCAGGTCCTGGATGAAAGGTAGCCCGTTCCTTTTAAAACAAGTTAGACGAGTCGACGAACATCAGTAACGCTGCATTACAGCTGTTTTTTGTGCGTTATCATTGGAGAGGTATTCTACAAGAGATTCTGTGGAGAGCTACCAACTCGAACCACTGCCCAGAAATGCTTGGTTTCAAAACTCTTTTGGATAATAAATCCCTTTTGGCCTAAAATGCTCTGTGCGGTTTTATGTTGTTTTCTGGTGCACAATACAATTTTGATGTGCAATATCTAGAGTTAGATTTTCTTGTATTAATTTCTAGGCTCCCACCGGGAGCGTGCCTATGTTCCCACAGCCCAATCAGCCCTATGTTCCCACATTTCTAAGAGCTTTTTCAAAATGAGGTCTTATGTTCCCACATTTGTAATATTCATTACAAAATTAGGGCCTATGTTCCTACAGTTCATCTTACCCTAACCTAACCCTAACCTATAACCCTAACCCGCGGGCGGGTCCGCGATTTTTTTCAAAATGGCGATCGACTGTATAATTGTGGAGGAATTGATCATTTACTTTAGGCATGCATTTGTTGGTGTTTTTGTCATGAAAACGGCTGGGGCCTAACAGGAAATGTGGGACCATAGGGTTTAATTTTCAGAAAAATCTAGAAATGTGGGAACATAGGACTGTGGGAACATCGGGACTCATTTTTCAAAATAAATCTGGGAACATAGATCTGTGGGAACATAGGGCATAATTTTCTAAATTGTCAGTGAAAAAAAAAAATCCTTAGAAATGTGGGAACATAGGGCTGACCCCCTCCCACCTGTAGCAGATGCTGATGTTGCTTTTTGTGACACATAACAATCGCTTATTAATTAGAATGGAATATAGATTAGCTAAAAAAAGCGGGGTGTCTGTTGGGCCCCACCCTGTTACAAATACGAATAGGTGGGCCTTGGAGTAGAAAAGGTTGAGAACCCCTTATCTATATACAGCTAAGCTCCAAAATGTAATGTTTTGGCAGCTTTTCAGTTTGGAAAGTTGGCTGACTGACGCCTCGCAAATCACTTCAACCATTATTGCTGGTTACAATAACTGTTATCGGATAGTACAGTGTCTATTTCTCGGTAACTTTTGAAAAATCTAAGCGAGAAAACGGCCAAAATTTTTACATTTACATACAAAACACGGTCGACAGCGGAGTTTGGACCGCCATCTTTGTTTAAACTTTCCAGTTGGCCGGAGGGAGCTGGCGCACAGATATATGGGTAAAAGGCTGGCAGATTTCCGATGTTCCGTCAAGTGGTTAACGTGGTAGGCTAGGCTTTACTTTAGACAAAGGCTGTGTGACGTATTCCATTCGAGACAACACTAATCAGTGACGGAACGCACTAAACATGTAAGTTCGTATGGCACACTACGCCTGTATTGCAGTGTACTTCGTAAAGTACTCGATATGAGACACAGCCTTTGTCTAAAGTAAAGCCTAGCCTACCAACATACACCATTCGCCCAAGGTAAACATGTTACCATATTTTCTCTTAAAGTAACAGTATGTAGCAATTGTACTTCAGGGTTAGGGTTAGGATTAGCAATTTTACCTTAAAATAACAGTTTAAAAAATTGGGGCGCAACAATGACGTTTAATATGGAGAATGACCTCTGCCAGGGTCCGTAGGCATATTACTGCACTATGTAGGTTTCTGGAAGCCACTCAGGTACTACTCTCTGCCGGACTAGTAAGTAACTGCCGTCTTGCTTTGTCTTGTGTTGCACTTGCTTGATTTTTGACTGTGTTAGGAAAGTTGTTGACTCACTAGTTTGTCATAGTGTCAAGGTAATCAAATCAAAACAGGTTTTGCTAGGTTTAGCCGCTAGCATCTCATTAGCAATTCCTCCTTTGTGCTGCTTTAATGAAACTCCATTCTTCAAAGTAAATATGAAAGCATAATCAATGTAGCCTTTGTTAAATAACCACCATCTGCCCAAAGCAAATACGTTAGTGTAGCCTAGCCTATATTAGCTTAAAACCCATAGTTGGTCTAAAGTAAACATGTTAGCCGAGCCTAGCTTCAGGTGGAAATATATTTATACATACATTATATGCCTAACTAACTAATTAATGAATTAAGTCATACAGTATCTGTGATTGAAATCTAGACAAAACAGTGTATGCATAAGACTTATTACACATGCAAATTCATAAAAACAAACTATAAAACATATAAAATATACTGAGACACTCAGCAGGGAAATCTGCTAATCTTGTCATGAGATATTACAGTCACACATTCCTTTCAATCAGTGTGTGCTTGTGCGTGTACAAATGTAGTATCATGCAATATAGGCTACCTTTAGGAAGAGAGAGAATGCGATAATGTACATTGTTCTACCCATAATATGTTTTATGTGTTTTGGTAACTTAAGTTGAATTGTTTGTATGTTCACGTCATTTAATGTGTTTGATACCAGTGTCAACGGTGAATAGGACTTTTATTTTGACGCCCACCAGATCGGGAAGCAATGAAAGTTTGGAACACACAAACATCGTTCACATAGCAACACACTGTAAAAAAAAAAAAAAAAACGTAAAATTTACGGTGAAATACTGGCAGCTGTGGTTGCCAGAAATTCACCGTAAAAAATACGGTTGCCAAAAAGCATACCGTAATGTCCTATACATTGTCACCGTATTTTTTACGGTGAATTTCTGGCAACCACAGCTGCCAGTATTTCACCGTAAAAAGTATGGTTGCCAAAAAGCATACCGTAATGTCTTATACATTGTCACCGTATGTTTTACGGTAATTTGCTTTAAAAATAACAGCCATAATATAAATCTGTTTACGGTAATTTGCTTTAAAAATAACAGCTATAATATTAATCTGTTTACGGTAATTTGCTTTAAAAATAACATAATATAAACTTGTTTACGGTAATTTGCTTTAAAATTAACAGCTATAACAAACCTGTTTAAGGTAAACCAATTTTAAAACTACAGATAAACACAGCACAACGGTATGATATATCACAGTATATTTTATTGTAAATGTGTTTTGTTACATGCTTTACTATCAAACAAAGTTACATAAACAAACAAAGAACGAGCACAGAAAAATCCGTGTAGCTAGACTGAAAGAATGTGTGGGGGAAACTTCCGTATGGCAGACCGTTGTGTGGCAAAAGCTCTGACGATCTGTATGTGTGGCAAAAACGGTCTGTATGTGTGTGTAGTGGCTAAAGTTCCCTTCGTGTCATCAGTTCGCGCACTTGTCTTTTCTTCAAACTGTTAGTTCGTTCGTTAGCTCCTGATCCCAGGAGAAACTGCAACGGTAGAAAGGTCAGGGGTTTGAGAGTATATTGTAATGGTACAATCTAGTCTTATATAAAAGACACTTGCAGGACATTATTCTAATCCCATGATGTCAGTGTTAATCTGTTTAAAAAATAATAATAATAATAATAATTTGTACAGCTTTCATCGAAATATGAACAAGGTCAAAGACAGAGCCAGCTATTGGATATACCCAATGTTGACCTTACCTTGGATTTTTTTATTTTGCTCATTCGTTGAGTTCGCGCACCTGTCTTTTCTTCAACCTGTTTGTTCGTTAGCTCCTGATCCCAGGAGAAACTGCAAGGGTAGAAAGGTCAGGGGTTTGAGAGTACATTCTAATGGTACAATCTAGTCTTATATAAAAGACACTTGCTCTGTAGGACATTATTCTAATCCCTTGATGTCAGTGTTAATCTGTTTTTTTTTTTTTTTTAATCTATAATTTGTACAGCTTTCATCGAAAATATGAACAAGGTCAAAGACAGAGCTAGATATTGGATATACCCAATGCTAGCTTAAAGGGCTATAAGTGACACAATCTGAGGCTAATCTGCCATTCTGATGTAGTACAGTTAATGCATAATATGGTATTTCGGCAAAATAGTTGACAGGGATTGAAGTATTCCGGCACCGTGCCGGATTTCCGGCGTGCGGAGTTTGGCTGCGAAAAAAAATATTTTATATATATATATATATATATATATAAAAAAAAAACATGTCTCGATATCATCACCATCACTTTCGAGTTTATGAGTTCGTCTGCCAATGAAATGAAAGCAGCACAACTCTCCCGCTCTCAAAATAACATTATTAGCCAATCAGAAGTAGATTGAGGCGGGTCTTGGGAAAATGTGCTTCAAACGCCGACTTTTCTCTATCGCTCTGCCTAGCGTAGATGCCCGAGTAGAGACATCACACCAAAGGAGAGTAAGATGGAAAGTAAGTTCATGAAAATAAATGGCGTTGGGCATGGATACAAGAGATGGGAAGGGAAGGACAGTAAGCCTTTTGGTAGCTGGCGTAAGAAGTTAAGAGAAGCAGGTGCTTGGTTCTGCACTTTGTGCTGGAGAAAGCTAATATATGCAACTAGCTCTCCAACACACAACGCCTTTACCGGGAGCAACATCCACAACTGATGTACCGGCATCAATAACTGACCGTGTGTGTGACGTGTGTAAACTGTCAATATCCAATCAGCATGCCGCTATTTTAAAACACGGCATAACACCAGAGTTTAAAAGAGGTATTTCGGAAAAGCAAAAAAAAAACCCGCATGTTTTCCTTAAATGTCGACGAAGCCACCAACAAGTACATGGACAAAGTCCTGTTTTGTATTTATTTACCAACATTAAAGATACCAGTTCTTGTAACATTTTAATGTTTTGTTTGTTATTTGTTTTATTGATATATTTTCTAATAACAAAGTAATTATGGAAATGTTGCAATATAAAACTACATTATTATCTACAGTTCACTGTTGCACTTCAACAGTTTAAAAAGTAAATCGCTGTCCTTTTTCATATATCCTCAATGAAATGGTTGCAAATCAAATCTTCTTCTTCCACTGACATACCCTTATAACATGTCACCTTGTGATTGTAGGTCATCTTGTAACCTTTCAAGGACAAGCTTAGCAGCAAAACTTAATATCAAAAGAAATTGTGAATGCTACATGTGTTAGTACCATATTGTAGTGAGGTGGAGTACTATTGCTGACCTTTCTTGGGATTGCAGTTTCAAAAGTCCCACCATTATCTGCAATCATTCATTTCTAAATATTTTTTTTTTTGACCCTGCGAATGTGTCCATGCCACGGGACACGACCCCCCCCCCAACACACAAAAAAGTTCAGGTTTAGGATTTTTTTTTTGCTTCAAACCCTGAGTTGAATATAAATCAACATGTACCTACCACAATGTTCTAACATTAGATCAAGGATGGCTTCCTCACAGCTAACATCCATTTAACTTACGTTAGCTCCCATCATCGGACTGAGCTAGCTACACTGGATAGACCTGATGCTAGCTTAGCAGCACATGTCAGTTAAAGATGAGTTTACCACACTGTTTTAACTTTACATCACATTTCACCTTTCGTTTAGCTAACATTACAAGGACAAACAAGCTAGCTAGTTAACATTCGTACATTAGTATTTTAATCTATAATTTGTACAGCTTTCATCAAAATATGAACAAGGTCAAAAAGTGACAAAAGCTGAGGCTAATCTGCCATTCGACATAAATATCACCAAATAAACTCTGATATAGTACAGTTAATGCATAATATGGTATTTCGGCAAAATAGTTGAATATAAATCAATATGTACCACAATGTTCTAACATTAGATCAAGGATGGCTTCCTCACAGCTAACATCCATTTAACTTACGTTAGCTACCATCATCGGACGGAGCTAGCTACATTGGATAGACCTGATGCTAGCTTAGCAGCACATGTCAGTTAAAGATGAGTTTACCACAATGTTTTAACTTTACATCACATTTCACCTTTCTTTTAGCTAACATTACCTACAATCAAAGGACAAACAAGCTGTACATTAGTTTTTTAATCTATAATTTGTACAGCTTTCATCGAAATATGAACAAGGTCAAAGACAGAACTAGATATTGGATATACCCAATGCTAGCTTCAAGGGCTATAAGTGACAAAATCTGAGGCCAATCTGCCATTCGACATAAATATCACCAAATAAACTCTGATATAGTACAGTTAATGCATAATATGGTATTTCAGCAAAATAGTTGATATAAATCAATATGTAACATTAGATCAAGGATGGCTTCCTCAGTTAACATCCATCGGATGGAGCTAGCTACATACATTGGATAGACCTGATGCTAGCTTAGCAGCACATGTCAAAGATGAGTTTACCACAATGTTTTAACTTTACATCACATTTCACCTTTCGTACATTAGTTGACCTTACCTTGGATTTTTTTTCGGTGAGTTTGCGCACTTTTCTGTTTCTTGCCTTTTCTTCAACCTGTTCATTCCTTAGCTCGTTCAGTTGTTGTTAACCACCAAACACTTCATACTTCACCCAAAAGTGACTCGTGCAGCCATAACTAACCCAGCAAGACTACAGTGGCACTCAAAATACAACGAAGTAAAAATGCGTTAAGTCAAAGTTGAAGTTGCAGTCAAAGTCGAAGTTCAAAGCAGTAGTGTAAATCAATGACAGCTTGGCTCAGCAAAAACAGGTAGCGCAGGTACTCAGAGAGTGGCAAGTAAAATTGTTGCTGCAGTGTATAATGAAAAGTTCGACGGTGTTCTGACCAATGACAGTCTGTCGAATCCCACATACACCAATCATCATTAAACGGCCAATATTTAATCCAATCATATAATACATCTCTAATGTGTAAGGATGAGCACAAATGACTTTAAATACAAGGTCACGGACATTTCCTCATAATTACGATGATGACTGAGTTGCCAACAATTTGGTTCGTGGGCGATTTATGGGTTTTCTGGCTTGAGAGCAATTCTCGGGCTCAAGGTGACCCGAACTTATCTTTGCCTGCCAATGTGGAGTGGCTAGGACAGAGAGATATGCGGTAGGGCCAACTGATCCCCTTGTTGGAGTCCCAGAAAAGACTTCGGGTCGCACCACAGGTCCTCCTCATTCATGTTGGAGGAAATGACCTGGGGTTCACCAAGGGCTCAGACCTCATCCACAGGGTCAAGTATGACCTTGCGTTGGTGGTGGCTCTGTTCCCTGGTGCCCAGGTTGTATTTTCCAACATTTGCAAGCGGAGGGTTTGGATGAGGGGGACTTGTGACGCCCCGGGGCGCCTCAACCAGGCGAGGAGTCATGTTAATAAGGCGGTGGACTCCTACCTTCGGGATATGGGCATGAGCTTCGTGAGGCACACCAACCTCCGTCACTCTATGCCTGTTTTCCGGAGGGACGGGGTTCACCTTAACCCTCTGGGCAACTCCCTGCTCATGGCCAATATAATTGACGTTGTCAAATTGGTCCTCTGAGCCACACAACGGCCCTTTTAAGGGCCACCCCAATAACCAGATACACAGCCTATACGGCTGTGTGTGTGTGTGTGTGTGTGTGTGTAGGTGGCTAGCGTAACGGTTTTCGCAAGCTAGCCAGCTAACGGTTTTCGCAAGCTAGCCAGCTAACGGTTTCGCTAGCTGGTTAGCTCGTGTAGCTTCCGTTAGCTAAACTAACTAACAAAACAAAACGATAACAACCTTCAATCACAGTGTGACTTGGTGTTATTTGCCGCTACACAGACGTGGACATTACTTGACTACAACGGGTGCAATGGGTATTAATACTACGGTTTACCATTGTAAAGGTACCTGAGGTAAATAGCCAGGGCACCGCTGCGCGCCTAAAAATGTTGGATGACATTCGCTATGGTTGATCAATAATAATAATAACAATACTAATAATAATAATAATCATTCAATCTTATATAGCGCTTCTCTAAATACCCGAAGTCGCTTTACAAAGTCCAGAGTCCAGTAGTCATTCATACACAGTCATACCGGTGGTGGTAAGCTACATCAGTAGCCACAGCTACCCTGAGGCAGACTGACAGATAAACGTAGATGTGGTGAGGCAGACGTATTAACAGTAGGAAACTCGTAAGTCTGATTAAATTATTCATTTTTTTGCGTGAGGGTACAGTACATTTCTTTTGGTAAAGTGTTTTGTAGCTAGCCTACTGTCATTAGCGACTGTGCCCCCGAAACTCATCAGTTGACTGGCCGCATTAACGTGATCAGGTCCTCTTTTTTTAATATATTTTACATAGGCATATATTCAACAGCTACGCCCTTGAACTCCGCGAGCAGAGGTTAACGAATGAGGAGTCGATACGTCAAAACGCGACAGACAAAATGGCGCCTATGACGGGCCCTAGTAGACATGAGCACCCTAGCAGGTATGAAACCCACACTAGCACTGTTAATTCCGGTATGATACTATAATTTAGGCTAACCAATTACCTCATTTCCCCCAAAACCCATCGATTGTGTGTGTTTGTGATGTGTAACATATATCCTTTCTCAGTCATTCAAGTCATTTACGTGTATTTACCGCTAGCGATTGCATTGACACAAGTGTAATTCAATTGCTAGCTAGTTAGCTAGGTAAATTAGCTCGCGTAAGATACTGCTTGAGCTAACCAGCCCAAACACTGAATAGCTAGCTAGGTAAATTAGCTCGCCTAAGATACTGTAATTTAAGATAACCAATTACCTCATCCCCCCCAAAACCCATTGATTGTGTGCGTTTGTGATGTGTAACATTTATCTTTTATCAGTCATTCAAGTTATTTATGTTTATTTACCGCTTGCGATTACACCTACACAACTGTAATTCAATTGTTAGCTAGCTACCTATTACCTAATTATCACACATCGATTACGTGTGTTTGTGATGTGTAACATATATCCTTAATCAGTCATTCAAGTTATTAACATGTATTTACCGCTAGCGAATACACCAACACAAGTGTAATTCAATCGCTATTAATGTTAACGTGACACAACATTAAAAGTCAGGCATCGACATGATTCCTAAAGAATAAATCAAAGGTCCTTGTCCGTTTATGTTCAGGACATGTGACAAGTTTTATCCAACCAGAGACCGGAGTAAAGTGACGACTTCCGGTTTCAATACTGATCCTTTAGGAAATACGTTATCTCTGCCGACAGCTACTCGTTTCATCTTTGCAAAAGATACAGAGGAGTGAAAGTCACTCGTGAATTAAACTAAATACTGTCTTAGTTTCGGGAAAAACAGAATATTGGCACAGATCAAACAGTCTTGGAATTGAAGTTTGTGCGCCCCTCTGAAATAGATGACATGTAAATGATGTTAAACAGTTCATCAAAGATGCTATTTATTCATTCATTCATCCATTTGACATGGGCAATGAACATTACTGTAAATGTACCATAATATGTAAATGTTTGTAACTGTATCTCATTAAATATAATTCCTAAAGAAGACCCAAACCTTAAAAATTTACAAAAATAACGAATAGTTATTAGCGGTAGCTATCGTAAGCGACTACGTGCCAGCTAGACACTGCACTGTATTTACCTCAGGAACATCGACGGTAACTACATACTATCGCCAATAGTAGAGATATGTCACATACGGTGATAATTGACATTTTATGAAAATCACGGAAGTATGTACGTAGCTATCGTAAGCGACTACGTGCCAGCTAGACACTGCACTGTATTTACCTCAGGAACGTCGACGGTAACTTAAACTACATACTGTCCCAGATAGCAGGGAGAGATTGGCCCAACGTTGTCACAGACGTTGGCGTTACGTCACATGCCAACAATGGGCCAACGTAATTTTGGCTAATGAGAGTGGGGTTTTGGTTGGCTTATAACCAATTGCCAACTTTAGCTTAGTTTTTGTTAAACCAAAGCTATTTGGGCTTTCTATGATCTTACAGAAGTCCACCCGATGTCTATTCAATGTCATAATTCAAGTCCATCCTATGTCTATTTCGATGTCACAGGATAAGGTATTACAATGTCCCATCATCCAAAGACGATCATACTTAATTTCATTCCCATCGAAGGAAAATGACAATTGAGCCGAAGTACGTAGGAGGGTGTCCTGGACCAGCTTGCCGCCACATTTAACCCAGATAGCAGAGAGTGGTTGGCCCAATGTTGTCACAGACGTTGGCATTACCTCGCATGCCAACAATGGGCCAACTTAATTTTGGCCGTCGGGTACACATTGGGCCAACGTCGGCTAATAGTGAGAGTGGGGTTTTGTTGGCTTATAACCAATTGCCAACGTTGGCGTATAACCGATTTGACATTGTTGGTTGAGCTGCTGACGTTGGTTCAATGTTGGCCCAAGGTTGGAATTCCAACTCTGACGTTGCCAACCATTGACAACGTTGGGCCAACCTCTCCCTGCTATCTGGGAATGCATCCAAATAGGTTGGGGAAGATCTCTGACAGCTTGTAATACTGTCGCAGCTCTGCGGGCTCATCAGCAGTTACCTACAGGTAACAATAATTTATTGAAGACTACAAGAAACAAAGCAAACGAACAAACAAATAAATAAATGATTCTTGGCTAGTCCGCATCAGAGCCGTCTTCCATGCTGCTGCTGTCACTGGACACCGGATCATCACCTGGCATAAAGAAGATGATCATTAGACCTACAGATTGGTAGACATTCGGCTGCAGGTAATGTTTGGCGATATAGGGTTAGAATCTGCGAATATTCATTTCAGTGGCTTGCATGATTTGTGTTGCCAGGAGCTGCGCGTAATTGTATAACCGGGTCATATTTTGAGGTTGTTTTATGTCTTCTAAGTTGTAATGGGACATGTCTCCTTCAAAAGCAGGAAAACTACATTGACATCATGTTGTCGTTCCTGGGTTGGTTTGTAGTGAATTCTGGGTAATTAGACAGGAGTGAGAACGCGATGCATCGGAGAAGGTGGATGGTGTGAGGCAGAGTTGGTGGTTCTTCGTTAATATTGCTTGTAAGTGGGACATTTATCTTAAAATACGGTAATAACAATGAAATACTATATATATTTAATTTATATGAATGGATGAGTACATTTGGGTAAGAATGTTTGTAGATCCTGACCACATGTGAATTAGCCAGGTCGCTCTGTCATTCGTAGGTGTCGCTAAATTTAAGTTCACATTTGTAAAATGCAATCCTGTTTTGGCTTATGGAGTGAATAGTGTGAGGTGTTGTAGTTAATGTAGAAGTTAATGTATTTTGCTAGGAAATTTTGTTGCATACAGGCTTTATTAAAGTGAATTGTGTCATGTTTCACCTAGCGGATTTAGCCATACTGGTATCCTGTGAGCACAAGTGTTGAGGATAGAGATGTGTGCGTGTTAAGAGCATGTACGTGTTAGTATTATTTCTTTTGAACATACTGGTGTATATTTTGGTTTTATTGTACTCGTCAAGTGTATTTTTTATTCAAAAAAGAATAACCAGTGACCCGAGTCATTTATCACAAGTACGTAATGTACTGCAGCACCTGCATGTCATGACTCATTTTGTCTTAATTTTCTTTAAAGCTGAAGGATCATGAAGGCTGTGCTTTCCTCCTTGCGGTCTCACTGCTCTCCTCTTCCTCCCTCCACTCCTGTCCCCACTGTACTTCAGCCAGTTTTTTTGCCACCTCACAGTCACTGACCGTCACGTTTTGTACAGCCGACGCACCTAAAACAGGTAACAGCTTTATTTAACTCTTGGCAATGCAGTACAGCAATTCATGGATACCATGTGACGTCACTACGTTTAAGCGCCGCCATATTTGTGTCCGAAAGTCTAGCTGAGAGGCGGTCACAACATAGACAATAGTCGGTCACAACCCACAGAAAGTAAAAAATTCCCTGCATATGTTGTGCTGATGGATGCGACAATAGTCGCAAAATTAACCCAAAGAAACTATTTCATTGTATACCAAAAGATTTAGCGGAATAAATGGTTGGCTGCAAATAAGACAACTGGCAGCCAACATCTAATTTCAGATTGTGCAGTCAACACTTTGTATCTTCCTGCACCAATATCCATGGACATGTTGATTTTGTGTTCAGAGCCTGGGAATGACTGACATGTTAAGTGAAATGCAGCACGTTGATACAATCGTGAATAATTGCTGTGTCTTATCAGAGCTAAACTCTCCTGAGCAAGCTAGAGTGCTAATAGCTAGCGAGCTGTTTAGCCCTTTACTAAAGGCTTTAGCTATACCTAGCTAGCCCACATTGGCACTCTTAACCACCACTAAAATAAATTGGTTGATAATCGCTGTTTGAATTACTAAGATGTCCTGTGATGACATACACATTGTTTTTCTCCAGATGCCATTTCTTGGTGTTGTTCACCCATCCTGCAACTGCATATTGATATGCATCTGTAATCTTGAAAGCCTTCAGGCTATCTCCGGTGTATGGGGATGGATTGCAGGAAAAGACAGTTGGGGCAGATGTTAAGGGACAAAATAAAGTTGAAGGTAATAAATATGGATCGCGGCCAATAATCAATGTTTTTTCTAAATATCGCTGTCTTTCTGTCTCATTTAGATGTGCTATGTTCGTAGTCATGACTGTTCGCTAGCTAACTATGATAGCTAACTAACTAACCACTAGAATTAGAAAATACTACACTTAAAAAGTGTAAATTTGAAGAACCTATCGATAAAAAACAATACTAGTATTACAATTATTAATATTATTGTTATTATATTATTATATATGACTACCTAGCTACTATTGGGTACAAAAATCTTATAATACAACGGGAATAATGGTTGAGTCGGGCACAAAGATGACGGCAGGCTTCACCGAAGTGACGTCTTTGGTACCCATGAATACAAAGATCATTAGATGCACACTCACAAGATATGTCAGGAATTAATTGATTTGGTTACACACCTCTTACGGTGGGTGTCCACGGCACACGTTATCGTGCTGCTTTCATTGGGATAGAATGGAAGCGATTTGCTGCCTACTGAGGAAAAAATCGTCTTTGCTGCCTGCTTAAAGTTGGGCATTTTTTTACTTTATGCAAATTAGAGCGATTTGCTGCCTGCTGAGAGCCAATCAGTTCGGCGTGTGTGTGATTTGGAAGCCAACGTAACTCATAGGGGCGGGAGTAATCAAAAATATTGAAACAAGATGGCAGAGTCTCGGGACTCTGTTACTGGGAAATATTTTATGTAAATAAAGGTTATCTACACGACTTTGTATATGTCTAATCGACTCGGTTTGTTGTTTATATGCTACACGAATGCTGTGAGGTCAAACAGAATATTGTAGGTCTTAACTGAAGCTCTCGACTATTACTGTTAGCTTGCTGCAAACACTTTAACCGAAAACGCATGCGGTTTTTCCCCCCTCTCCCCAGCCAATAGAATTGTTTAGCAAAATTGTCCATCATGATGTGGCGCATCATTCGCCTAATGACATCCTCGGGGTTGGTACCACCAAGGGTTGTGAGGTATGCAGTCTACAGATAAGAAAATAAAAAAATAACTGTTCATTTGAATCAGAGCCTAGCTAATTTATTTATAGGGATTATAGTTATAGATTGTTGATAGTTATGACCATACCAGCGCTTTCTTTTGAGACTTTTCATTAAGTATTTCCTCGACTCTTTCGAGGTCCTCAGCAACCTGCGCCTTCAGCTCCTCCAGTGCCCGTGTAATGGTGCCCAGAAGATCACGGTCTGTAGGATGGAGATAGTCACAACACTTAGTCTACACCAGGGCTGTCAAACTCACGGCTGCCCTGTGACCGACTTCCCTCGGTCACTGAGTAACACATCAAAGTCAGATTTAGTTTGGTCGTAGTGAAATTACAAATGGTTTGTACCTGTGTCATTCGGACACATATGGGGGGTTGGTGGAGCAGTGGCTGTGACGGCGGTGTTTTTTTTGCAGAGATTCTGTAGAACAAATAAAAACATAAAAAGGCATAAACTACTGCACAATGTTGGAGTTGTTGGAGAGGCTGTTATCTAGCCTGACTGTCTTTGTTATCAGCTGTCTGAGATCAAAGAATAAAAGCTTTTGTATACCTCTGTTTGGACAGGTGCATACCTGACTGCTCCTTAAGTTTCATAGAAGGCCTGTAATAGAAACATAACTTTAAGATACAGTGGACTTGAATTGTTTTGTTGATAGTTTATATAATGTTTACTGCCCAGTTCTTACATTATCTCTCTTTTTCCTCCCTCATCCTCAGAGGTGAGGGAGTTTTTCCTCATTGCCTTTGGAAGTTTCCTTCTGGCTGCTTCGTAAGTATCTGCATTTTAAGAGACTTCATAAGTAAGTAACCTTGTTGTTTGGCAATGGTGGGAAATCCAGTGCAAGAAATTATTAAAGAATGAAAGACATTTTTAAAATGAATACATGAATTACGCTAGTTGTAAAATACTGGCAAGACAAAGGGAAAGATTATTGAATGTGTTAAGAAAAAGCAGTGTTCCCAGGCTGAAAGTAAATAATCAGATTAAATCCGTTTGTATGCACATTGTAATGTTATCTATTATTTTTGCCTGTCAAGATCAGCTTATTTCATATTTCACTTAAAAGTCAATCCGTCTCACCATATGTCTTCAGGACCTTCACAAAGAATTCCCCCCAAGTCTCATCTGGCTGCTCCATGGTTAAAACTGCCGCCTTTGCCTTTTCTCCTCTTTTGTATGGCGGCCAAAATGCAACGTATGTGGCGATTGTGTCTTGACGGTAACTACATACTATCGCCAATAGCAGAGTTATGTCACATATGGTGATAATTGACATTTTACGAAAATCACGGATTGTATTGTAAAATGATGTCTAAAAACGTACCTTAAAGTAGCATAACGGATCAATTGCTAATCGCTAACGATATGCTAGCGGCTAAAACTAACGAAATCTCTTGAAATGTGCTGACTTTGACATTATGACAAACTAGTTAGTAAACAATTGTCTTAACACAGTCAAACATCGAGCTAGTGCAACACAAGACAAAGCAAGACGGCAAATAAGCTACTTACTAGTTCGGCAGACAGTAGAAACCGGGCGGCTTCAGGCAAACCAGCAGTAATATGCCTACGGACCCTGGTATGGCAATGGCACGGAGGCGATTCTCCACATTAAAAGTCATTGTAGCGCCCCAATTTTTTTAAAGCTGTTATTTTAAGCTAAAACTGCTTATCCTAACCCTAATCCTGAAGTACAATTACTGCATAATGCCACTTTAAAGGAGTGCGCTGCCAACCTGTGTCTCCTTCTGCGGTAGGCTCTGCTCCGGCGCCTGTCCCCTTCCATCCGAGACGTCTCTTCTTCCATCCACTCCTGCAGTAGCTGAAGGACAGTTAATAAATTGCTCGCCATTGTAGTTTTTTAAAACAAAAGTGTAACTTAGTAGTTGACTTTAAAACAAAAGTGTAACTTAACCTAACTTACCTTACCATAACTTAAATTAGCTTAGGTTTAATTTAAGAATTTAATTTGACTTTAAGTTTAACTTCTCTAAAATTTTACTTCCCTTAGTTTAACTTCGATAAACAGTGAACACAAGCGCAGGATGCAATTGACTACAGTCTGACAGAGCGCGCCAGTAGGGGTATTTGATTGTGTGTATAACATTCTTCACTACTCACCTTCCACAGCAGTAGCTATACAGAATGACCTTCTTGAGGCGAGGCAGTCTACTGCGGAACTGTTCGCTATTGGTTGCTGTGGGGGTGCGGGGGCAGTGGGAAGACGCAGGGTCCTGAGCAAGGGCAGAGTGTGCAGCTCCAACGGGGTCCTGATGTGCACAGGGCGGAGGCTACCCGCCGAGATTTCTGTGCAGACACTTACAGAGCGGTTGAGGCCACTGTTACCACGGAGACTGGTGTGTCTGATCTCCTCAGCGACACGCAGGGCCTCATGACTAATGCGCTCCCTAATCTCTGCACCTCCTGCAGGTTATTTACGGACTCCAGCATGCACTCGTTATGATTTTGGCCACTGTTGTTTTTGTTGTCCTGGGGACTGCTGTTGAACAGCTTTGACACAGTCCTGGCCTTGATCTTCCTCACTTTCTTCTGACTGACGGCAGTTGCTTTGGAGACAACAGGTGAAGTGGGTGCCATGGAGACACTGCTGCCGTTGGCAACGCCACCAGGAGCTGCTTTGTGGGGGAGTGGCTCCAGTGGATGGGCATGGTCAAGGCCTGTCTTTTTTCTCCTGCCTCTGGGACGTGGGGCACCAGGTTTTTAAGGAGGATGCTCTCTCGCCTAGCAACAGCTGTGGCAAGGCTGGGTCGCCCTGGACAACTGCAGGCAAGAAAGAGCAGTAGGAGGAGGAGCAGGTGGCTCTGAGGTGCTGCGGCTGCTGTTGTGGGGGTATGGGAGGCAGCACCTCCTGGTGACCAGATGCCACACCGGCCATGAAGGCCTGCATCATGCGGCGCACATGTGAGCTGCAAGGCATCTTGGGATTGAGGTCTGGCGGGGAAACGGGATGAGGATGAAGCAGCTGATGCTGAGACTGCAGAGATGGAGAAGGGAACATGCCATCAAACATGGATGCCGCCTACGACATGTAACACTCACACAACCACCTCCTACCAGATTACAGTACAACTTCCCTTTAGAGCAAAAAGATTTTAATCTTAACTTAACTTAACAAGCAGCCTCACTATAAGTGCATGTGTATGACATGTGTAATCGCCGAGGTGCAGGTCTGGGTCCTGGTGTTTTGATTCCACTTCTGGCGTTCTGTCAGGAGCTGCTGCATCATATTTTTCATCTCCTTGTTTTCATCGTGGAGTTCATCCAGCTGCTTTTTAAGGCTTTGGAAATCCATTATATCTCAAAATGTCCAATTGCCAGAAAGGAATAAAACGCTGAAATAAAACGTCCTGAAATTAAAATACAAAATAATATCAAATTAAGATGTAAATGTAACAAAAATCTAAACTATCTGCTGAAAAGCCAGTGTGTGTGTGTGTCCTGAATGAGAAGTGGCAACAAGTGATGTGAAATAGAATTTTCGCCAAGGGTGACATGAGCGCTACTCTGTCCTCACCATTATGACGTAAACTGGGATCATTTGACGTCTGTTGCTTGAACGGACCATTCTTAGACTTTCAGGTGCAAGAAAAACTAAATATTAAAAAAAAAAAAAAAAAAACGGGTGGAAATGAAAGTCGGCATTTTCAATCAGCTGCTCTTTAAAGCTTTGGAAATCCATTATATCTCAAAATTTCCAATTGCCAGAAAGAAGCTGCATTTCAATTCAGTAATGTGTAAATCAGCTGAAATCATCATCATCATTGTTTATTCAGGGAGAAATTGACTGAGCACAGGGCTCTTTTGCAGCAATGCCCTGATTGAGGCTACATAGTACAGAAGAACAATAAATAAACAAACCATAACAAAACAAAACAGACAAAATAAATTAAAAAAAAACACATTAAACAACTCAGAAATTAAGTATAAAAAATAAATAAATAAAATAACATAAAGTAAAAAAATTAAATCAGAGAATCATTTAAAACAACAGCATTGAGGCACATCCTTATTATCTAAAAGGCTCTTAAATTGGTTGACAGACAAATACTTGGTTAATTTCAACTCCACTTGAATAGTGTTCCATTTATGGGAAGCAAAGAACTTAAAAGCTATTTTACCTATATTAGTTTTTGTAAGGGGGATTTCAAGGGAGATGAGGCTCTGTGACCGTGTATTATGACAGATGGATTTTAATTTTAAAAGTGACATGAGATAATTAGGCAGTTTTCCCACTAAGGCTTTATAAACAAATAAAAGACAGTGTTTTTCCCTCCTGTCTGCTAGAGGGGACCAACCAACATTCTTGTATAAGTTACAGTGGTGGGTCCTGAAAGCGTCTCCTGTAACAAAGCGAATAGCACTATGGTAAACAGAGTCCAGGAGTTTTAAGGTAGAGGGTGCAGCATACATGTAAACAATGTCACCATAGTCAAGAACTGTCAAAATTGAATCATGAATTTAGTCTTAGACTCATTCAGCATCAATTTGAGGGACTTTAGGGAATCCTGTACACAATCAAAAGCATGTTGAAGGTTTGAAACTGCTTGATCTATAGAGGGCGCTGAGGCATACAAAATTGTATCATCGGCATAAAAATGGACTTTGCAATGTTCTAGATGGTCACAGATATTATTAATGTAAAGTGAGAACAATACCGGGCCTAAAATAAAGCCCTGAGGGACACCAGAATTAATTACTAGGGCCTCAGATGTAAGGCCTGCAACATCTATACATTGTGTTCTACCCGTGAAGTAGTTTTTGAACCATCTGAGGGAGACATTATCAAATCCCAGGGAGTTCAGTTTGCCAAAAAGTATCTCATGGTTTACTGTATCAAAAGCTTTCGACAGGTCAATAAATAAAGCGGCACAACATTGTTTCTTGTCTACAGCAGAGGCTATGTCATTTACCACAAGGGTTGTTGCAGTAATGGTACTGTGGCCAGCTCTGAAACCTGATTGAAAGGGGCATAAAATTGAGTTTAAAGATAGAAAAGAGCTAATTTGCTCATTTACAAAGGATTCCAACATTTTGGCTAGGCATGGGAGCTTGGAGATCGGCCTATAATTGTTCATATCATTTGGGTCTCCCCCTTTATGAAGGGGCACCACTAATGCAGATTTCCAGATGCTAGGAATGTAGCCAGAAAAAAGTGATAGATTAAAAATGTGGGTCAGGGGTCTGGCTATAATGGGGGCAGCAAGCTTCAAGAGACGTGGGTCTAACTGGTCTGCACCCACTGAGCTCTTCATACATTTAGAATTACGAAGAGCAGAGAGGACTTCATGCTGTTGTATTGGTCTAAAAGAGAAGGATGTGGTTGGGTCAGTTCCCAGTGACCTGGCATCAACAGTGAAGTTATCTAGCACTCCATCCGGTACATCAGGGAAATTAGAAAGGTCAAACAAAGTGCCGCATTGGATAAAATGATTATTGAAAGCATTACAAACTTCCTTAGGATCATTAATTGCTTTATCTTCCAGCATGATCTGCTGGGGTAGTGTAGGTGGGGAAACCCCTTTAAGAGACTTAACTGTTTTCCAGAATTTTGTTGGATTACTACCACAAGCAGACAAATGATTCACAAAGTATTTGGATTTGGCCATTTTTACCAGATGTGTGCATTTGTTACGAAGGTGTCTAAAAGATTGCCAAACTGCAGCAGAGCCAGTGGATCTTGCTAATGCCCAGGCCTTATTTCTATTAGTAGTGGCCTCACTTATATCATGAGTAAACCAGGGATTAAAACGATTTTTTATCCTACATTTCTTAAAAGGTGCATGTTTGTCAGTGACAGCATGAAAAACCGACAGGAAATGACTCAAGGCAACACCTACGTCCGGAATAAGCTCTATAGAGGTAGGATTGCTGGATAGCAAGTCAAATAAAAATGCCTGATCGTCAAGATTTTTGAGGGACCTTTTATAAACAATTAAAGGGGCAGCACCCTTTCTCCGTCCATCCCTGATGCAGCCCACTGGACAGTGATCACTAAAATCCAAGGGAAACACACAGGTGTGCAGGTAGTGCTGTGGCCTATTAGTAAGAATGAGATCTAACAGAGATGAGTTACTTGGGATTTTCATATTTGGGCGGGTGGATTCAGTAACCAATTGGGTAAGATTTGACTCTAAGCACAGGTCTTGAAATTCATTGGCTACAGGTGAGAACCAATCTAGGTTAAAATCGCCTAATATGACAGTTTCGCAGCTAGACACAGAAGAAAATTTTTCAGAAAGACTCTGTAATGCTTCTGGGACAGCAGAGGGAGGTCGGTAAACACCCACAATGACGATAGGATAGTCACCCAGATTAATATTTACGGCTAACAGCTCAAATTGGCCCGGGAGGGAAGTGGAGATGCGTACAGAACAGTTTAAGTTGTTTTTCACAAACATGGCAACACCACCCCCACGTTTAGCTCTATCAGTTCTAAAAACATTATAACCAACAATTGCAATATCTGAGTCCTTGATATTAGGATTTAACCAAGATTCCGATATGACAGCCACGTCAGGATCAGAGTTGGTAATCCAAATTTTTAAAAAGTCCATTTTTTGGAGCACGCTCCTGGCATTTATGTGTACAACACCCAGACCTTTACGAGCCTTAAACTGAAATAGCGAATCAGACACATTCACAACATTGGAGCAATCGGCACCGACAGACGGACATCCAGCCGCAGCATTGGATATTACATTGTCAACACCGGTTGGCCTAAAAGATAAAGTAGTCTTGTGTAATACATTTGGGCATTGTTGTGGAGCAGGCAAAGGATCAGGGTGGGTTATTCGTTTGTCAGCAAAAGAGTCATTTGGATGTAGCGAGACAGCCAATAGATTGTTCTGGGTTGCTCTCTCACTTACAACCTCAGTGTAATCATTGATGTCAGCGGCATCCCGAAAAACTCCCCAGTCTGTTGTTTGGAGACAGTCCCGTAGAGTAGCATCTGATAGCTGAGGCTGAACATTGACAGGTGTAAGATGCAAGGTACCAGAAGGTCTGTAGTTTCTACGATGAGTTTGACGGCAGCCTCTGTGTATATATCGAGGGCGACGTAGAAGTCCAAGGTTTCTGATTATGTCTATGCAACCAGGAATAGTGGGTTGGTTGAGATTCAGCAGTTCCGAAGTGGAGTATCCCAGCGCCATGCCAGCGCCGTTTACACCCGGTAACCCAGCGTCGTTAACCAGCACGAATGGGACGGCAGGGAGGCTGTCCAGATGATGTCCCTCGGTAGCAACGGGTGAAAAAACCAGCAGAAGAGATACAACAGATCAACAGATGTAAATATGGGTCAGATTAAACTGCAGTAGAGCCCTTAACATTACCTAGGAAGTGTCATTGACGTTGCCGACAGCTGGCCCAGCTGGTATCAGCAGGTAGACCCGTCAGAAGGAGAAACGGTACAAAAAATCACCAGCGTCCCCTCCTCGTTCGAAAAATCGAGTATGAACAGGTCTCAGTCAAGATAATAGGGAACGAGACTAAAGAAAAGCCTTTATAAAGATTTTAAACAACGCCAACGTCCTCTCCTCGATTCAAAATTCAAGTATAAACAAGTCGCTGGAATGATGTTAGGTAGCCGAACTAACAAAAGCCTTAAAAAGTATTTAAACAGAGAAAAACAAACAAAGCAAACAATGGCTAAGTACAGCGATTAAACTTAACTACACTGATAAATACAATAGAAGAACAAACATTTATATTAAATTAAGATTATTGTAAAAAATCAAACAAAAACTATGCCAGACAGAGCGGCGTTAAACTCGCCAGCGTCCCCGTAACCTAGCAACCAAATAAAACGTCCTGAACTTAAAATACAAAATAATATCAAATTAAGATGTAAATGTAAAAAATATCTAAACTATCTAATGAAAAGCGAGTGTGTGTGTGTGCGGCAACAAGTGATGTGAAATAGAATTTTCGCCAAGGGTGACATGAGCACTACTTTATTACCTAGCCTACATCGCCTTTGATGCTCAGATTTTTAACCCCTGAAAAAAAAAATCTTTGTGCGGTCTGAAAAATGTATTGCGCGGCCACTTCGACTGGACTTAGAGGGAACATTGGTTGTAACCATAAACCTGCCGCAGCAAGTCCATCATCAAGCCTTACTTGAACTTTGACCCTTTACCCTTTCAACTTTGACATTGAAAAAGGGTCAGTTAATAGGGGCCAAGTGCATTGTTATAACAATTATTTTTATTATTCTTCTATTCCATCAGTCTAATAATTCCTTATAGTTTTTCCAAAAATGTGTACAACTACCACTAGATTTTCCAGGGAACTCACACATGCCGAGGTGCAGGTCTGGGTCCTGTTGTCTCGATTCCACTTCTGGCGTTCCCTAAGGAGCTGCTGCATCATATTTTTCATCTCCTTGTTTTCAGCGTGGAGTTCAATCAGCTGCTCTTTAAAACTTTGGAAATCCATTATATCTCAAAATTTCCAATTGCCAGAAAGGAATAAAACGCTAAAATAAAACATCCTGAAATTAAAATACAAAATAATATCAAATTAAGATGTAAATGTAAAAATAATATCAAAACTATGTAATGAAAAGTGAGTGTGTGTGTGTGTCCTAACTAAGAAGTTGCAACAAGTGATGTGAAATAGAATTTTCGCCAAGGGTGACATGAGCGCCATTATGATGCATTTCAATTCAGTGTAAATCACCTGAAATAAAACATACAAAAATTAATATCAAATCAAGATGTAAATGTAAAAAAATATCTAAACTATCTGCTGAAAAGCGAGTGTGTGTGTGTGTCCTGAATGAGAAGCGGCAACAAGTGATGTGAAATAGAATTGAGCGCTACTCTGTCCTCACGATTATGATGAAAACTGGGATCCTTTGACATCTGTTGCTTGAACGGACCATGCCGGTTAAGGATATGTATTTCCGCTGGGATTGGTATTAAAACCGGACGTGAGTACTTTACTCTGGTCTCTGGTTGGTTAAAACTTGTCATCTGACCTGAACAGAAAATTACCAGGACCTTTCTTTTATCCATGAGGAACCATGTCGATTGCCTGACTTTTAATGTTGTGTCACGTTGTTGAAGTTCAAGTTTAACATTAATAGCAATTGAATTACACTTGTGTCAGTGTAATCGCTAGCAGTAAATAAACATAAATGTAAATAATGTGTGATTGAGTGAGTGATTGATAAAGGTTGTATGTTACAATGAGTGATTGATAAAGGATGTAGGTTACACATGCACACAGACACACACAATCGATGATTTTTGGTGAAAATTAGGTAATTGGTTAGCTTAAATTACAGTATCTTACGTGAGATAACTACCCACCCAGCTAGCTAGCTATATGGTGTTTGGTTATCTCAAGCTAGCACTCTCACATACACACACACACACACACACAACCGATTGGTTTTTGTACAAATGTGTTAATTGGTTAGCTTAAATAACAGTATCTTACACAAGCTAATTACCTAGCTATGTACTGTACGGTTTTTGGTTAGCCCGCTGTCAAATGGTTGTGGGCAGTGCCTGACGTTACCTGAGGGAAAATAAAACACTATGGTTGTGCGCCTAAACTTTATGAATGACAATTCAACACGGTTCATTCTCGCAAATGCTGTGAAACAGAGGTTGATATCTCCCCATGCAATTGCTTTTCCGCAAGTACGGTGTTCATTTTAGGACATCCTTAGATCTCAGACTCAAGTTTCATTACATTTACATTTTACATTTAGTCATTTAGCAGACGCTTTTGTCCAAAGCGACGTACAAGGGAGAGAATAGTCAAGCTACGAGCAATAGAACCTGGTGTAACAATAAATACTACTTTACATAAGAAATATAACAAATTGAAATAAAAAATCAAAAGAAGTGCAGAAATGTAACTGCTGTAATTGTGTCAGGCGAAACGTCTTCAGTCTCAGAAAAACCTCTGTCATCCTCAAACAAAATGGCGTCATTCTCAGACAGAACTTTGTCAGAAAATAAGTTGTCAGAGCTAGATGAGGGAGCTGTTGACTAGCTTTCTGAATTAGCTAAAGTAGCAGCTTTTACAGTGAATACCGCTGTGGTGTTTCTGTTAACTGGTACAGCAAGAAAACGTACTTTTGATATAATACGATATAGTTGTTTTCTGCAAGCTAGTTCACTCGTGTAAAGTAAACCCATGTTTAGTCCTCCGGTTGCCATGGATACTACAAACAAACTTTGCTGAATGAATGCCTCCACTTGTCGCTAACCTAACTTCGCTAGCTAGTCAAACTTAGCAGAAAGTAGCAGAAGGTCTATGATAGTACACAACATATTTTTCGTTTGAATCGTTTCCTTCATGGTATGCGATTGTGTTGTTTAGTTTGACGTCGTTTTGTCTGAGTCTCATAGATCGAACTGTTACTAATTATGAACATTTAACTAATAGCTCTATACTTACAGAAAATGCCTTCAAAGAGCATACAAGAGCAGACCTGCCAACCTGCACGCATTTTGTGTACCAACCACGCAATTCTTAGTCAAAATACGCAGGTACGAAATGCCAGCTGAAACTACGCAAAAAAAAAACAATCAATACAAACCTATACCGTACATTTATTTAAACTACATCCCTCAGATTGGACAAGATGCTACGACCTTGTGCCTGTGGTTCTGTAACCCTCCCCGACCCGCAATAGTACTCTCACTCACTCAACATCCACTGATAGGCCTACTACACTGCTACTTTATTATCCACCAAGGCGTAATGCATTGCTGAGGTACAATGGGAAGTGGGGGAGTAATAATCAAGCACATAAATGTGACCGTAATGTTAGCATATGAAACGTTAAAACATGTGTTTGGTAACTTAACGATATCAAGGGGTATATCCTTCAGATAAATTTGTATAAAAAGTTAGCCGTAGTAGCTAGCATACGATGTGATTAGCCTGGTTACGAGACGGCTACGGTGTGAATAACTGATGGAGTAGGCTCATTTAGCTGCAGTAACGTTAACTCCAACGCCACGGAGACTGTTCTAACTTTGAATCGCTCTGTTGGGGCAAAGTGACCATTGCAAAGGTGTTTGACTACATACTGCTAACATAGCAAATAATTCCTACTATTGCAGCCAGTCAACCGACCAGCCTTGCAGGTATAAAATAATCATGACGTCAGATGACGATTTTCAGTCTCGTTACCAAAAACAAGACCCAATACAGAGCAACCCTGAGCACTGACATGATAAGCGCTTTGGTGACAAGAAAGGTGAGCATGGCGGCAAAGGGGACTGTGTCACATGGAAGGCTTCAGTGATGCTCTGCTCAAAAAGGCCAAGTCGCCAAGCTATGAGGCAAAGCAGTCAAGAGCAAGTGCCACTGGAAGTAGATAGATAGATACTTTAATAGGAGCTTTATATGTATATATATTCTTTAGAAGTGCTAAATGATGCAACATGTAAAGATCTCTCTTCATTTATGGAATTCTTGTCAAGAAAATATGATTGTATTGTTTTCTTCGCCGCTGATTTATTATGTTGAATAACTGGATGATATGGCGGTGAGTGGGGAATTGACGGTATGCAAAGCCCCTGCCAAACTGAAACTCCCCTGGTACTCAAAAACTTTCTTCAAGACTGGCAGGTCTGCAAGAGAGTCGTTAATAAATACATAAGCAAACTTTTCATATTCATTTTCTAACTGCCGAATTATGATTTAATGGTCTTTGTTATTTCTCGTTTTCAAACTAAAAGTCCTTCTTAACAATCGAACATTCGCTGGCGGAGCCAGAACACTAGCACTCTCACAGACTGACGACCCTCAGTTGTGCAGGTGTTGGGTGATATACAGTCAGACCAGGGATTCCACACAATGGCTTTATTTCTGCATCCACCATTAAAAATACATTGCATGAGTTTTTCATCAATCGCAACTCCATTCCAGATCTCCAACGGAGAGAAAGTAGCTCTCACAGACACGCACGCATGCACACACACACAGCCCGCAATGCAGGCTGTTTATTTAGTCATTGGGATGGCCCTTAAAAGGGCTGCTGTGTGGCTCAGAGGACTAATTTGACATGGTCAATTATATTAGCCATGAGCACGGTGTTACCCTCGGTACCCCAGATCGTTCCCTCCGCTTTGGATGATCAGAATATGTGGCACATTCCTTCGCTGCTTCTCTGTCTCCAGCAAAGGCAGTAGTTGGTCCCACGCTAAACCCCTGCGACCAAGCCACTCGACCTTGCAGGGCAGAGAGAGGTCCGGAACCCCTTTAGCCCGGGTATGTCTCTCAAGACAGTGCAACCAAGAGTCACCTGTAAATTAATACAGGTTTGGTCCACAGACACATGGTTAGTTGTGTCTTACATTAATGTCTTAGGTTAGATAAGGTGAAGTTGTGCCCTGCTGCTGGCGTTCCCTAGTCAATGCCAGCACCTTGAAGTTAGACGTGCCTTGCTTCTGTCACCAGTCACATGGGGTTAGACGTGCTTTGCTGCTCTTTTAATTGTGTTTTACTTGCTACTCTGTGCCTTGCTTGAGTTTTGTAGTTTTACAGTCTTACAGGTTTGGTCAGCGGACACCTGGGCCCTATTCCCTATTGCCCGATGTCGTTAATTCGAACCAGACTTCAGCGTTTTAGCGGGCCACTACACTATCAACATCAAATCTGTAGGAAACACTAAGCTACAAAAACGTATGCATTCAGTAAGTATAAATATGCATTGTTTTGTGAATTGCAGATATCTTGCCTCTGGAGACTCATTCAGAAGCCTGGCGTCAGTTATCGTGTAGGCTTGGCTGGCATTGTATATTCAGTGGTCACAGCCATCTGGGACTGTCTGCCGAATACATGGAGTTCATTTGAACACCGAGGGTAACACCGTGCTCATGGCTAATATAATTGACCATGTCACAGCCATCTGGGACTGTCTGCTGAATACATGCCAGTACCAACTGTGAGAGAATGGAAGGAGGTTGCAGAAGACTTCCATCGACTCTGGAACTTCCCAAATTGCCTCGGCGCAATCGATGGTAAGCATGCGCAAATCCAAGTCCCAGCCAGCACAGGATCCCTCTTTCACAATTACACGGGGCACTTTTCTGTTGTGCTGTTGGCTATGGTGGATGCGCACTACCACTTCGGTGTGATTGATGTCGGGGCTTATGGGAACAGCAGCGATGGAGGGACCCTGGCTGCGTCTGCCTTTGGGAAGGCCTTGTATTCCCAGACCCCTTCAGCTCCCCGCAGATGTCCCTCCCCATGGTGCTGAGGATCAGATCCAAGATCCAGATCCATGTGTTTGTGGCAGATGAGGCGTTTCCTCTGCGCAGGGAGCTGATGAGACCCTACCCAGGACAGAACAACACAAGAGAGAGGAGGGTGTTCAACTACCGGCTGTCCCGGGCCAGGAGGATGGTGGAATACACCTTTGGCATCTGTACCGGAGAGTTCTGTGGGTGTCTCCACAGGTTGTAGAGAGAGTGGTGAATGCTACCTGCATCCTCCACAACTTATTTCTCCTCTCAAGCTGTTGCTTTCCATTGGCAAGACGGCATCATTTAAAAATGACTATTGAAAATAAATAAAAAAAACATACTATCTAAATGCATCTTTGAAATTATTTTATTTACTTTAATTACATTCACTTACATTCATTACATTGTGTGTGTGTGTGTGTGTGTGTGTGTGTGTGTGTGTTTGAATGAAGTCCAAGGCTTATAAGCCACCAAATTCTGCTTCATGCTGAAGTTTTTGAAAGCCCATGTGGATTTTAGACCTTAGACTTTAGAATATTGTCCAGCCTCTGGAATGCAGACAAGAGGCTCATGAGGAAGTGTTCATCCTCATTGGTAGGCTTATTTAAGGCACCAAGGATGCTCTGTTGGTATTCGGTTAACGGTGCAGCCATCCTTTTATTCACACCAGTGGAGGTTGAGGCCTTTCGTGAGTAGGGATGGGGTCTCTTGGGTGTGGTGTGTGTGTGTGTGGGGATTGACTCTGCGGTGTCCTCTTGGACTGCTTGAAAGGTGAAGAAAGGCTGGTTCAGGGTCGGGGGTCCCGGCCTGTCTTCTAGTATTTCAGTCCCCATGCTTTTAAGGGACAGCTCCTGTTTGATATATATTGTGCAAAAACTTGTAATCAGTTAAATTAGCTCATTGCATGCAAGTAAACACATTTAAAATTGACCATGGTGTAAAGTTTTATGAATACAACTCCCCACCCTTCCATTTATGTTTTAAGTCTCTTTACTATGGGGTCAGTTACCTGGGGTAATTGTGTCAGCTCAAGGTCATTCATAGGAATGAGATCAAGAACTTTCTGTTAAAAAAGTTACATAGCAAGACAAAAAACAGTTTGTTTAATAAATAAAATTAAACTGCAGTTAATAGATGTGTGAATTGATAAATGATAAAGTCCAACAAATCCCTACTTCTGTCTCGTACTCGTTGTCCATGTTGGAAGAAGTGTCCCTCTCTTGTACCTGGGGTTCCATGAATGACATGATTCCCATGTATTTACACCTAGTCTTTCTGCAACCCTGCGCTCCACTTTATTTGGCTCTCTCCTAATATACTTATCCCTGAAATACTTCCATTTCTTCTTGCATTCTTCCACTTCACACAAACACACAAAAGTTAGCAAACCTATTTCAAAAGGCATTTATAAACGACATTTTACTCACCAGAAAGATCCACCTGGCTGCTCACACAACTCCACGCATGTCTTCGCCTATTGGTGTTTGAATATTTCTTGTCTTCCTCGTAGTTGAATACTGCTAAAATGAAGGTTTCATCTGTATTTGCCATCGCCATTTTCATTTGTATTTGCCGCCGTTCATACCGCATCTACCAGCATCAAAACAGGAAGGAAGTGGTAAAGTAGTAAAGCCTGCCTCTTGCTTGATCTGATTGGCTGTCTGGGCTGAATGTGACATTGATGAGCTGTGCAACTCTGCGCCTTGCGCTGAAAAGTAAAAAATATTGTTACTTTTATGTGCGCCTAAAATCAGCTAGAAAAACGCTACACACGGCACATAAAAATGTTCCACGAAATGCGCGCCGTACCATAGGAAAACAATGGGCCTCATTCTCGAACGCAGTTGAGAAGAATTTAAGAAGGAATTTCTTCTGAACTCCACTTCCGGTGGATTTAGGAAAACATTTGGCATTCATGAAAGTTTTCTCATCTGGGATTTGTTCTGAACTTCAGAAGACTTTCAGAATGCGAAATAGCAGTTGTAAATCGGCCAGAGTTTTCTCAAATGCGATTCCTCAAAAAACACAAAAAGCCCCACCTGGCTTCTCCGTGTTAGAAGGGTAAAGGGCTGAATTTGTGAGAAATCGTTGGTGATTGCGGTCACATCAACTCTACATACATCCTCGGATTCAAATAATTGTAATAATAATAAATACGAGAATATTTGTATCATTAACAATTACGTTTCACATTTATAGTCATGTTTCTACGACGCATCGTGATGTCCTAAAATAAATAAAAGGACTACACGAACACTGCAAATGTAAGTGAATAAATAAATAAGCACTTAACTCAATCGCGTTGATATAGCCATTGTGGAATAGAATGGACACATCTACATCCTACACCTCTGCACCGGTGAAGTTAGATCTGCGTTTACTCGACCGGTGCTCGCTTTCCGCTTTGACATGACTCGCTTACGAGTTGCTTTTGTATAGATTCGGTCGATTCCAACTGCACGCGTCATTACGGTTGCGTGCCCTTATAAGGAGCTGTCAGGGCGTGTATGTATGCAAATTCAGGTGCACGAGAACGCGCTTTCAATTTAAGAGAACTCTTCCGGGGGAGCACAGCTCAGAACACTTTTGCTGCGTAGGAACACATTTTTAAGCGTTCATGAATCCGCCGGAGGCCTTTTTCTTACGTTGTTTTTCCGAAGTCCGTAAGAAACATTTCAGAAGAAACTTCAGAAAATGTTCGAGAATGAGGCCCAATGATTTTGCTAGCATCGCGTTTTTAGAAACGTGTCTCATCGATCACACAGAGACGCGTCGCTACAGGCGCAGCCACTTCAAAAACACTTTGGCAAAGCGTGTCTGGCAAAACAGTCTGGTGCGCCTGTGGAGCGGGGCTGCGTGTGAAATCAAATCGGGTTGCTGGGGGGAAAAAATGGCAGACCGGACCATATGATGGTCATATTTGTACATAAAAGTTGTTTGTTTGACTTTTTTTGCTTTGTATATGTCTATGACTGTTCCTACCACATTTACCGGCATCAAAACAGGAAGGAAGTGGTAAAGTAGTAAAGCCCGCCTCTTGCTTGGCTGCCTGGGCCGAGTTGCGCTGAAAAGTTGAGAATATTTTAACTTCTATGCACGCCTAAAAAAATAAACTCTAGAAAAACGCGAAGCACGGCGCACAAAAGGCGCGCCGTACCATAGGAAAACAATGGTTTTGCTAGCGCCGCGTTAGCTGCATGAAGAGATGGGACACTTGGGCGTTGAACGGACACTCCATCTGATCCGTGAGCGCTTTTTCTGGCCTCACATGCAGAGAGACGTTGAACATCACATCAACAAGGTGTGTAGCTGTGTGAAACGGAAAAGACCACAGAAAGCAGTAAGAGCACCACTTACCAGTATTGTGACAACATACCCCTTTGAGCTGGTCTCAATTGACTTCATGCACCTAGAGAAGTGTAAAGGAGGATATGAGTACATTCTTGTGGTCATGGACCATTTTACACGATTCGCTCCGGCGTATGCGTGTACAAATAACAGTGCTCGAACTGCAGCTGAGAAGATATTTGGTGACTGTCCTCAAATTCGGCTTCCCCACTAAATTACACCATGATCAGGGTAGAGAGTTTAAGAATAAGTTATTTGCAGAGCTCCAAAAATACTGTGGCATCCAAGGTTCTCGCACCACCCCATACCACCCCCAGGGGAACGGTCAGTGGAACGCTTCAACCGCACCCTGCTGGCCATGCTGCGTAACCTGGATGATCAAGCTAAAGCAGATTGGAAAAGCTCTCTTGCCAAAGTAGTACACACCTACAATTGCACACGCAATGAGTCCACCGGATACGCACCATATTACCTGCTCTTTTGCCGTAACCCCAGATTGCCTATTGACATCATGTTCGGTATCCCTCACAGTGATGGCAGTGCATCTCATGATGACTATGCAAAGAAATGGAAACAGAGGATGGAAGAGGCGTACCAGTTAGCCTCCAAGGCTGCGAAGGAAAGTGGAAACAGGGGGAAAAACCTGTATGACCGGAAGGTTCAAGGTGCAGAGCTGTATCCTGGCTGCAGAGTTCTCATTAGGAACTTGACCGAAAGAGTTGGACCCGGGAAACTCAGGTAATTCTGGGAAGACAAAGTCAATGTAGTAGTCAAGAGAAAACACCCAGAAAGTCCAGTTTATGAAGTACAACCAGAGGATGGCCAGGGTCGCACCAGAGTGCTTCATCGGAATCTGCTGCTCCCCTGTGACTTCCTGCCAGTTGAGTCACACAAGCCTGAAAAGAAAAGAGGTGAGAGAACACACAAAGAGAAAAAGACACCAACAACACAGAATGCAGAACCCGAGTCTTCATCTGACTCTGAAGAGGATGACTGGCGATGCATGGCTGGATGGCCCCAAGGAGACTCCGCAGCACAACCCAGGAGCAACCTCAGACCAGAGGCTACAGCGTTCCAGCCACGGGCTGCAACACCAGCACCTGAGGGAGAAGACGTGATAGGAGAACAGACCCTGTGGACATCAGACACGGACAGAGAGCAAGAAGAACAGATTGGGACTGGACTGGAAAATTAAGTGACGGTGACAGCAGGCCTGAGTGAGGACATAGAAGATGCTGAGCTGGAGACAGCAAGCAATGAGGGAGAAGTGTCTCCACCATCTTCACCACCTGCAAGACAATATCCTTTCAGAAATAGACATGCTCCCAAAACATTCACATATGATAGGTTGGGGCAGCCCACCGTTAACTGAATTAAGTTTATGAGATCATATGATGCATTTTAGAGATGCCAGTTCTTGCCATCCAGTTTTAGGATGGATGCAATTTGTAAGTTCCTGTTCATGTCAAAGTCATATGATGGATAGAAAATGTAGATGTGTTGTGAAGAAAGATGTTTAAGAAAAGCTACTTTTAGTTTATATAGGCCCACACAAGGTCAGTTTGTACATTTAGAATCGCACAAGGATAATTGAAGAAGAAATGGTGGTTGTAAGATAATGTGTTTACAGGAGTATGGTTGAAAAGACTAACTGTGAAAAGAATCTTATAACAAAACGATATGAAGAAAAGTGATGAGTTATTAGTATAATTGAAGTGTGAGATTCTATGTGATGTGATTACACTACAGGTCAAAGGTCAAGCCTATTCCAGTCAAGACAAGCTACCCGTGAACACAGCGGAGTAAATGGATGGTTGTCGTAGTGCACAATGACTTCCTCTGTTTAACACATGACATTAAGTAAGGGATAATGTATTGTCCGGAGGTCATTATCCAAAAATAAATCCCGACGGGGCGAACAACACCCCGACGCGCAGCGGAGGGGTGTTATTTCGTCCTGAAGGGATTTATTTTTGGATAATGACCGACGGACAATACATTATCCCGCTTATTATACGGTTACTTGCCAATAAACTTAAAAAGGAACTTCACACAATATGACATTTTAATTAATTTATTGATATTTTCTGCCTTCCGCTGAGAAAAATAGTTCTTCAACGGAACAGAACTTTGGCGTTGCAGATGTTGCATAGCAACGTTGTATGCTCCCTGGAAGGCAACGCTACTTGTTGTAGTTGAATTGTATATTCCCATTGATGGTGCAGTTCGAGAGAACCAGTGGTACATCTCGGGGGAGGTTGAAGTTGATCTCTTTATTCAATTCCTGATCAGGGTTGTCCGCAGAAACATGTTTCTGGGTTTTGTCTGACATACCTGAAAATCACAATAGGCCACGGTTAGGATACAATGTAAAAAGCTATCATAATGAATAATTAGTTTGTTTTGAAATAGCCTATTCAGGTAAGGAGATGATCACCTTCACCTGATGAAGAGGAGAGGATTTGGCTCCATTTCTCCCTTGCTGCTGTGGTTGGAGTCCAGTAGCTTTTTAAGCTACCCTCGCATCTATGCCCAGTTTCTGCCATGATCTCTCGCGATTCGAGACCTGCCATTGACAGTAACTGGACTGCTGTGCTCCTCAGGCTGTGGTTTGTATAACGCTTCGACAGAGCGGCTGCTTGGCTGATGTTGGGCATCATGAGGCCGAGGGAATTGTGACCCATGTGCTCCCTTGAATACCAAATTTGTTCACTGGCAAGGAGAGATTGGTCTTTTCTTAGGGGATGTAAATAAAAAGCCGTGGCATCCGGTGGGCAATGTGACAGGTATTTTTTAAAACTTGAAACCGGGCATTTTTGATTTCCAGGTTCTGAAAATATGCATCCCCTATAGATTTCTTGTGATGGGTCTCTTGGATCTTTATGATTCTTAGTTTCAGCGTTATAGGACAGAGTGATGTATTCTTTTCCGTTTTCGTCCTTTTTTAACAGAAATGAGTGCCTCGTCAGGTCTCGGTTCCCCTCCCTACCTCTTCGTGCCAGATGTAGCTGCACATCGAACCACACCTTCCGCACCAACCCAGTGGCTGTATCAGTAGAGAGAGCCAACGAGTCCTTTATGCGCTGCATGTCCGCAGGAGAGATGGGAGGATGGTGTTGGCTGGTATCTTTCCCTGATCTGCGAAGGTCTTTGATCACTGACTTGAATACACCGTTGCTTGATTGAAATTCCGGACTCCGTAGAATGTCCAGCTTGGAGAAACGGTTGATGCCAGCTCGGAGGCTATTGTAACTAGCAACGGAATAACTTTCACCAGAGAATTTCTGCACCGTTGCATAAAACGACCTTAAAGTCTGGTTTAAAGTGTCTGCATTATACTTTTCAATATCCGCAGACATTCCCTTCTCCACTAACCAGTCCTTGAAAACACCAATAGCCCATGCAGTAGTCCGTTTTGTGTTAATTTCATGTCTATTCTCCTCTATTTTGTTAATATCCTCCTCATCCAAGTCTTTGTGTCTTTTCCTGTTTTCATCTGTGCTGGATCCCCGTTTTCGTTTCTTTTCTGGAAACTGGGCCTGCCACCAGCGCTCAAATGTCTCGTACTCTCCATAAATATTAAAATTGACGGTAAAATCTTCCATGTTATTGCTCATTTCTTTCGCTGCAGATGTTACGGTCAATTGCTAGAGTTATCAATGACAGTTACAGTTAGAGAATTTGTATCACAACATTCCGTTACATTAAATGACCGGACTACTTGCGGAATGATATGAAAGATGTGAATTAGAAGCAAAAAACCCGTTGCCAATGACAGCGGTCAATATCTTTTTGGAGCGGTGAATATCAGGAAATATTCACCGGCGAACGTTGGGATGGCCCATTCAAATCAACGGAACTGTTTGGAACATTCTGACGAGCCGTATAATAAGTTGAGATAGATGTGATGTGAAATCTGTCATCAGATGTGTGTCTTGAATAATGGACTCTAACCTGTAAGTGATCAAACTGTTTAAGACAGAATGAACTGAGACGGGAAATGTCGGGGGGGAGAGTGTGGCAAAGCCCCAATTTTGTCTTTTCTTTGGTCCCGTTTCATGATTTTGTGGCCGTTTATGTTCTGAAGTTACGATGCTGTTGCATGTTTTGGCCAATAGATGGCGCTGTTATACCAGAAATAATGCAGTTTTCATGACGGTTAGGGAGAGACGAAGCTAACCTAGGGCCTGTTCGAATTGGCTTAAAATGCTCCCTTCCTTCCTTCCTTCCTTCCTATTAAGAGAGCAAGTACTGTTCGAATTGTCTTAAACCCTCTCTTCCTCTCTAGTAAGATACCTTGAAATACGTCACATAAGGGTCATTTTTTAAGAGAGCATCTGAGCTGCCTTGCTGTCTTATGGCGGCAGGTATTACCCATAACTCTCTGCGCCATTCCCTAACCGGAGACAAATTTAAAAAAAGATGGCGGATGAAATCGTCGAAGTTCCACAAAAGTATTCACCGATGTACGTTTCTTTGCTTTTTTTGGTAATTTTTTTAAAAAGTTACCGAGAAATAAACAGTGTACTATGTACTTATGTCATGATTGATTAACAAAAATAGTCTGTTTCGTTAGCGATGTATCCGTTAGCCAGGTCGCTAACAGTAGCTGCTAGCTAGCAAATAAGCACACACAGGATGATGACACAGCGTCATGTTGCCGTACATCCTATCTTAATAGACTGTTCGAAATCAACGGTTTTTGAGATACCTTCCCCCGAAAGGACCTCTCTCGTCAGACACCTGTCCAACTAGAGATCAAGGATTAGACAGCTATCTAAGAATCCGAACACAGCCCTAGACAGAGTTGTCGAGAGAAAGCGAAAGGAAGCAGTCGTTGCTTGTGAAGTGAGCTGTAATATTTGCAAAGTTTGAATAAATGAAGACAACCTTTCCCAGCACACTGTTGAGAGTTTTACTTTCTTCAAGTGTGCAACACCAACATCATCAGGATGCTACATTATGGGAATGCTGTTGTTTCTGAGAGCAATACACTTCCCCCCTAATTGGTGCTGCCATCTACTGGTGATAGAAACTTTTATGGAGCTAGCACACAGACCTATCAGTCGTCAGCGGTTCTTAACATGACAGTGTTTATATTGGGATAAAGACAGGGGCGGACTGCCCATCGGGAGTTTCTGAGAGCAATACATTTCCCCCGTAGATGGTGCTGCCATCTACTGGTGATGGAGGAAACGACATTCCCCATCCATGTCAAAATGAATCTTGCATGGGAAAAAGTAGGAAAGCTGGTGGCTATGCTTGGTGGCTAACAGTCATTGTGTATTAAAACAACACACAAACCTATTAGTCATCAGCGGTTCTTAACATGGCAATGTTAATTTCGGCATAAAGAAGAATGTCTATTGCCACCGCAGCCTAACATCCTTCATATAAATGTGGAATCTTTTAAACAGGAACAAAAGCCAGGGCAAGGGTTCCACATATATTTACTATATCATAAGAGAGGTTGTACTTGTCTAATGGTCTGAAGTGTGACAGACTAATTTGACAGAGTAGAAGAAAAAGAGAACCACACAACCATAGTTCCTCTCTGTGAAACATCTAGGGTTTTCCGCTTCACCAGTAAGTTTAACAACCAAGTTCTATCACTACTACACAATACTAAGTTCAGGTGTTCAGTCCTGGATTTTATGTATAATGAATCTGAATCTGTACAGAATGATATGATTAGTTATTTACCTACAGATGTTTCTACAGCTCCCATTTCACTATTCAAACCCTCATGTCAAGGTGGGACAGGTAGAAAAGCACCAAAACACAACTTGTTTATCGTTAACAGCCGGAATTGGACTTTATACGTGGCTAACCCCACACCCATCACCCTCCACCCCCATTTGCTGTCTGTCTGACTGTTTCTCTCTCTCTCTCTCTGTGTTGTGCTTATGTCAGTTTATTATCAAGTCAGTTTATTATGGTCACACACGACTCACAACATCACACACGTGCATTTTTTGGGTGGCGACACAGGACACACACACACACACACCACGGCATGCCGAAGAGGTCGCAGTGAAATGTATCCTCTGCATTTATCCCATCCTGGGCTGTCCTTCCTCCAGGGCAGCTAGGAGCAGTGGGGAGCCTTTATGGCGCTCGGGGACCAAGTCAAGTGATCATGTCTGTCTTGGTCAGGGACAGACAGGAGAGTGATCTGTTCTTTGGCATGTTTTTTCTGTCGGGGTTCTAAGTGGAGGAAAACCCTTGTGAACACGGGGAGAACATGCAAACTCCACACAGAACGGCCCGGGAGATAGCCCACCTGAGCACTGAAGGAGCCCCCAGTACCAACAGCGCCCCATGCGGGAATCGAACCCAGGACCTTCTTGCTGTGAAGCACCTATGTGTGTGTGTGTGCAGCTGCTGTACTCTCCAGTGGATAATGTGAAGCGTGTGGCTGCTGGGGTGCTGTGTGAGCTGGCTGTGGACAAGCGCTCAGCCGAGGCCATCGACTCGAGGGCATTGGGGAGAAGAGCACAATTTAACACCCAGGATTATTGCCCATGTCAAACATGTTTACAACACAACAGATCAAACTTTATAGTCTTTATAGTAAAAACATCAAATATAAAGGGGAAAAAAAATGCGACAAAAATAGGGAGTCGTTTGAAATAAATCAAAGTAAGAGTAGTGTGGACGTGATGGTGCAAATGCAGACATGTTTATGCGTTTCTAAATGTACCCGGGCTAGTGTGGACGGGGCCTAAGGGGCTGCTTTGGCCTTGATCTGGCCTGGGGCATTTGTAGCTATTGAAAAGATCAGGGGCTAAGTCAAGTTTGCCTGGGGATTGTTTTTTATTTTTTAGGAGATTGGCATTGGTAAATTGGAAGGTATATATACCTAGATATTAAGATTACATGCGTGACAAAAGAGAAAATATTTTGTTTTCTTTTTTGGTCTCTAAATAGCCTTTATGTATGTGTTTTGTTCCTTACGTTTGCTTTGACAATTCTGTTCATTATGGTAATGACAAAAAAGCAAGTCTATTTGAAATGAATGGAACTGAGAGAGAGAGAGAGTTCACTTGACAGACTTTCTATTTAGCTTGGGTTGCTGCATAGTCGTCAGTAAACGTTTTTTTGGCACCAAACCAACTTGATACATTGTGTGCATACCTAATGTACCCACCCACGCTCAATGATTCACCTTGAGTTTGCGTCTTGAGATAGCCAAGAAGGTTAGATTGTTTAGTTATTTTTTTAAATTGGAGCTTTGCATTTGGGTGGACACGTCTTCCATCTCGATTACCGATTATTTCGCTAGAACTGGTGGAAGCTGGTCGTCTTGGGCAGAAACTTAGTCCATGTATTGACGAGACCCTCAGAGTGAGGGAGTGAGGAGTATATGAAGGTAAGTAACAGGTGTGTGTGATTTGTGATTACGAGACGTAAATTATGTGCAGCTGGGAGTGCAAACGTGACTAATGAGCTGACATGAGGTGCAGCTGAGGGAGTGCGAGTGAGAGTGCTGAAGGGCGTGGCTGGAGCGGATGTCAGTGCATATGTCTAATGTTTAAATGTATAATGTCTATGGACTTTGCATTTGGGTGCGCACGTCTTCCAACTTTGTGCACTGTGCAGCGCTTCATTACGCCCCCCTCCTTCGGACGCTGCAAATCAAGTTCCACTCGGCTGCACAGTTGGTCTGTTTTCAGGAGGAAAATATCGGGTCTATGCTTACAATATTCGGTTATAAGCACAGTGATCAGACCTGACGACGCCACTGGTCTGGGCTGATGAATTCTTCTCATGGCTGATTGCTAGAGGCAGTGGTATACAGTCAAAGTAGCCTACAGCTGACAAGGGGAAAGTAAATATTTGGTTTCAATGGATATATATGTACAGTGTTTTGTATTGAAGATAATGCATAATAAAATAGGTGGACGCATACTTTTCTGTGTTTGATTTCACGTGAAAATAACATAAAATTAATAAATATTACTTCGTATAAGTGAATAAATAACTGAACTCAAACCAAGATAAAGTATAACGTTCTGAACTACCGGTTATAAGGTTTTAAAATGTAAGGTGGGGTATGATACAATTGATTTAGAAGAGCATAGCTTTTGATCGACATTGGTTAGTTTATTCATAATGCCGACCTTCATTTCCACGTATTTAGTTTCTCTTGCACCTGAACAAGTTTTAGAATGGTCCGTTCAAGCAACAGACGTCAAAGGATCCCAGTTTACGTCATAATGGTGAGGTCAGAGTAGCGCTCATGTCACCCTTGGCGAAATCACTTGTTGCAACTTCTTAGTTAGGACACACACACACTCGCTTTTCAGTAGATAGTTTTGTTTACATTTACATCTTAATTTGATATTATTTAGTATTTTAATTTCAGGACGTTTTATTTCAGCGGATTTACACCTTACTGCATTGAAATATAGCTCCTTTTGATATACAATGGATTTCCAAAGCCTTAAAAAGCAGCTGGATGAACTCCATGATGAAAAGAAGCAGATGAAAAGTATGATTCAGCAGCTCCTGATAGAACGCCAGAAGTGGAATGAAGACACCAGGACCCAGACCTGTACCTCGGCATGTGTGAGTTCCCTGGAAAATCCAGTGGTAGTTGTACACATTTTTGGATAAACTTAAATAATTGACCAAATTTCCTGGGGCCTATAAGGAATTATTAGACTGATAAAATAGAAGAATAATAGAAATAATCATTCTAATAATGCACTTGGCCCCTATTAACTGACCCTTTTTCCATGTCAAAGTTGAAAGGGTAAAAGGTCAAAGTTCAAGTATGGCTTGATGATGGACTTCCTGTGGCAGGCATAGATGTATATATGTCTATGGTGGCAGGTTTATGGTTACCATGGTTACAACTTTGGCCCAATCTGGCTGTCAAGCACAATTTTGGGTTAGTGGTTACCATAGAAACATATGATTATGGTTCACACCGTTACTGATGAATGTAAGGATTGCAAATGCATCTATGGTGAGAATGCCTGTTAGGTATCTGTGTGCTCTTAGGGAAAGTTGATCTGTACTTCTGTACTGTGTTAGTAGTCAAATTTGAAAATCATCAGTTATATAATTTCCCAACTTGTTTCCTATGTCTATGAGAAACTACATACTGGGAGTGAAACTGTTAAAAGTAGCTGTTGTAATACCCTCCACAAAGTGACCTTTTCCAGTTCAAAGTTGAAAAAAGTCAAGGTCAAAGGTCACGTTTGTGTGAGGGTTTGATAATGACCTTTGGAGTGTGGTTTCTGGTTACCATGGTTATAGCTTTAGTCCAATGTGGTTTTTAATCATAATTCTCTCAGTGATTACCATAAAGACCAACCACACATCTTATGAAATACTGTTACTGTGAAATTTAAAGATTAGTAAACCTTAGATTACACATGCACTTATAGTGAGGCTGCCTATTAAGTATATTTTTACTCTTAAGGAAAGTTGTACTGTACTGCTGTACTCTGGTAGGAGGTGGTTGTGTGACTGTTACAGGGCGTAGGCGGAATCCATGTTTGATGACATGTTCCCTTCTCCATCTCTGCAGTCTCAGCATCAGCTGCTTCATCTCCATCCTCATCTTCTGCCCGTGCCCCCACCAGACCGCAATCCCATGATGCCTTGCAGCACACTTGTGCGCCGCGTGAAGAAGGCCTTCATGGCCAGTGTGGCATCTGGCCAGCAGGAGGTGCTGCCCCCCATTTTCACCAACCAAGCAACTGGCGTTGGTCAGAAGGAGGCAGAGAAGATCAAGGCCAGCAGGACCCCGTCAGAGCGGCAAACTCTGCCCTTGCTCAGGACCCCGCCGTTTCCCACCGCCCCCGCTGTCCCCACTCCCCCACAGACAATCAATTGCGGACAGTTCCGCAGTAGACTGCCCCGCCTCAAGAAGACAGCATCACTCAGTATAGCTGCTGCTGTGGAAGGTGAGTAGTGAAGAATGTTATACACATACTCAAATGCCCTCCACACAAACAGATTGTCTCATAGGCTTGCCTGGTCATAACCCATGAAAAGGATCTACACACTTACAGGCCAGAAGTAATAAACACATAGAGATTTACTGAATAGGAAATACATATTTTACTGTTTTTGATATAAATATGGAAATATATATTCAGCCTACATAAACTAAACATCAGGACAGTTAAAAACAACACAGTCTGTCAAGGCAGTGTAGACAGGACGTCAGACAGACAAATGTGACCTTTGACCTCCCAGAGCAAAAGTCCGTTGAGGCCCTGTCAGGGAGGAATAAGGGAGCAAGGGAGCTGAAGGAGGTGAAGATGAAAGTGAGAGGGAAGAGGCAGGCGAGGCAGAGCCAGAAGGTCAAGGAGCTCCCAGAGCTGGCCAAACTGCCCCCCCTGCCCTGCCCAGAGCAGGCCCTCCTGCAGGCCTTCAGGTTGCTCAGCGTCGATGACTGGTAGGAGTTTAGCTAAGACAAGCTAGGCTAGGCTAGCATATTTACTTTAGATCAACTATGGGTTTTTAGCTAAGATAGGCTACACTAACGTATTTGCTTTGGGCAAATGGTGGTTCCTTAACAAAGACTAGATGGATTAGGCTTTAATGAAGAAAGATGTTTCAATAAGAGAAGCTATTCTAACACGTTTACCTTGGGCGAGTGGTGTGTGTTGCTAGGCTTATTAACCTTTTACCTTTGATGGTGGGCCTTTCACGAAGATGAACTACTTAAGACTACTCTAGCATATTTACCTTGGATAAATGGTGGGCCCTTAGCTAAAATTATAGGCTTTTATCGAGAGAAAAAAGGCTAGGCTATGCTAACATGTTTAACTTGGTTGAATGGTAAGTCTTTAGCTAAGATAGTCTAAGCTATGCTTAAACAGTTATCTTTAATGAGTTCTGGCCTTCACATTTTGGAGCTTAGCTGAATATAGACTACCCAAGCCTCTTCATCCCAATGTACCTCTGAGTTGACTGATGCTGGTGTTGCTGCAGGGAGAAGAAGATCGAGGGCCTGACCTCCATCAGGTCTCTGTCTCAGCACCATGCTGAGCTGCTGCTGCCCAGACTGCATGACCTGTGTCTGGCTGTCACTGAAGAGGTGAGACGCTCCCTGCTGGAAAACATGCTAGACCCGCATGCTGCATATTACTCTGTTTCAGACAGGAGAAACTGTGTGCACTTAATGATGCTTTATAGGGTTCAATGAGTTCAAACTTCCCAATGCCACTACAATGAATAACAATAGTAGGCTATGACTCATTCAGCTTTGTGAACTAGGGTGACCAGACGTCCTCTTTTATCCGGACATGTCCTCTTTTCGAGACCTAAAAAATGCAGGGATTCCTAAAATGTCCGGGATTTTGCCTCGTCGGATATTTGTGTTTCTCTGGGTCTTTCACAAACTAGTTTTTACGCCCTTACAAGTTTTGGAAAGGGTATCTCCCTTACGTTCCACCTTCTTGCGCGAGTTTCTGACTGTAGTTTCTGACTGAGTTTCTGACTGTCATTGGTCGACCGCCCTCTCAGTGTTGCCAGATAATTATCCTCTAAAGACGATCATTTTGAGCATTTGGTACGATACTTCGGCATTTCCAATCTGGCAACACTGAGCACCTTGCCTCTTCCACTAGTTGCATTGTTTACAACAGCACATGACATCTGCATGTGGAAAAGATGTCAAAATTTTGTCGCGGGGGAGGGGGCGGGGTCATCTCTGCATATGAAAAAGATGTCAAAACTTCCTCGCGGGGGGGAGGGGGCAGGGTCATCTGTATGCTATACACTACCTCGCCCCCTCCCCCGCGACAAAGTGTCCTCTTTTTCACAAACTAAAATATGGTCACCCTATGTGAACATCATGAGAACAGAGTTGTAACTAACTTATATTCATTGCGCTTTCACCCTTCATCCCACCAAGGTAAAGAACCTGCGCTCCATGGTGTCCCGCACTGCCATAGTGACCTGGCCCACCTGTACGCTCATCTGGGGGCGGGGCATGGATGGCGGAGGTAGAGGCACCACCCGGGCGCGCTGCTGCAGAAGGCAGGAGAGGCCAGCGGCTTCATCAGGGATGATGTGGAGCTGGCGCTGGGGTACATGGTGGTCAATGTAACACCCTCACGCAGCATGAACGCTCTCATCAACACAGGAGTCAGGTGAGAAGTAGAGCTATAAAATTAGTTCATCCGTCACCCCTGGGGCTCTTTCTCCCCCTGGTTCACTGTTAACCCTCTCTCCCAGCTTGCCTCCTTATTTACTGGTTCTCAGTCTCAAGAGGTTTTTTTTTATCTTACCTGTCTCTCTGGATGTCTGCCTCACCCGTTTCTCTGTCTCACCTTGTTCACCTTGTTCTGTGGTTATCTGTCTTATCCAACCTCTGTCTCCATGTTTCTCTTGTTTTGTTTCATTGGTTCTCTGCTTTTCAGGCACCGTAATACAGCCGCGAGGAAGAGCACTGCTCAGCACCTGGGCAGACTGGCAGAGGTCATGGGGTCGTCCCATCTCCTGTCTGGCAAAAACAAACTGACTGACCGCTTCATCCATGCCATCAGCTGCCTGGCCGTTGATTGTGCACTGGAAGTCAGGTGAGAGCATGACTTCCTTTTTCTAAATAACAAACCAATAAGCTCTTTCAATAAAAAATATAATGATATATATTATCTATTATGAGGACTCCTAACCTAATCTCCTGTCATACAGCAATACTAAATGGAATTACGTATCTGTCAGTGTATAGGTTTGTCTTTACCACTGTTACACTTTTTTGGAAGAATTAGTGGATGAAATGTTCTGAAAATATGTGTTCTGCACAGTGCATACATTTTTCTCCATATCCTCATTGAAAATGAATGAGTGTTAATGTCCTAACTCTAAATGAGTGAGTGTAAATGGTCTCATTATAAATGAAAGGGGGATGATGTGCTTTGTGTCTGAAACAGGACCCATGCCCATAATACTCTGGCCTTTCTGGCCTCCCACCCCAACCTCATCAAGATGGTGGAGAGGTTTGTCCCACAGAGAGACCACATCACCATCAAGGACATTATTAACAAAGGCCAGTGCAGGTAGGTTTGATATGTCAGTGGATACCTAAAACTCTAAAACATTCAGCCATCAGTGTGAAAAAATGAACTATCTCTATGTATTATTGTTTAACCTGAAAACATACTGGAGAAAATATCTTGGTTATATGTTTTTTTTCGTTTGCAGAAATTTGAATTGAAGTGAATCCAAACTCACATCTCTGTAGACACAACATATTCATTCAACACTGGCAGCAGTTATAGCATTGCTCTCTCAGAGGGCATGAGCCAGCAACAGGCAGATAGAGAGGTTCAGCCGCGCCCCGTTGGTCCTCCGGGTGTTGAACTGAAACTGTTGAAGAGGGCAAAGGTCAAGATGGCTAGGGTCAGGAAGACAAGGCCAACCAGCACGAAGAATGCGCTCAGCTTCTCTACGACGGGATCGCTCTGAAAACAAATAACAAACACTCCCACTCTTTCACCCTCACTAGTGACACAAAGGTTGATCGGCATTGCTTATAAATTATCTTTTTATTGCAATAAATATTACATGAATCCCAGTCATTTGTCAAACAACAAAAATGACAACAATGTGTTAAAAATCTGTTAAATAATAAAATAAGTAAAATAATAGTAAAGTAAAATAAGAGCCAAGCACCCACATTCCAGTACACACAGACAGGCTCATCCTTTCAACCCAAGCCTGTTCTCGACCCAAAACTGTGTCTGGACTTTGAATCTTGCCTAGCGTTTTGGAAAACTTTGCTCTGTCTTGCCTATCTGTTGCCAACCTTTTCCTGTTCAGCCACGTGAGTCAAGCCAAGACCCTTTTGTACTGCTGCCTGTATTCTCTCTGCCTACCTGTGTACCGAGCTGTCTGCTTGTTTTTTGGACCTTGAATTTTTGCCTGAACCTTGCCTGTACCTAACTCTGTCTACCTGTGTATTGACCTTTGCCTGACTACCGACCTTGGATTTTTGCCTGAACCTTGCCTGTACCTCAGCTGTGATCTTTGGATATCTTGAGTACCCTTTTTGACTCTGTTGCCCACTGGGTTTCTTGCCCGACTGTCTCTTGTCAATGCACTTTGTAACAGACATAACCCAGACATAATCAGGTACACAGGTGATATCATCCATTTTGTTGGAATTTACAGCTTTGCAAAAACTGTCAGGACTGAAGTACCTTTCCTAAGCGCCAATCATGGCTGCCACTTAGATATGTCTAGATCATTTAACTGAGTTAGGAACCTTCCTTAAGCAAAAAAGTAAGCAATGAGTTTGAAGGTAGTCTATGAAATCAACATGTAACCACAGTTTCTTTTAATATTAGGCAACGGTTGAAAAAGTGGAAGAATATTATTGAAATTTTATTTTCATCAAAAAAAGGTAACATTCAATTAGGTAGTCATCAAGGAATGATGGCACGTCTATTTGGGGTCTCAAAATCCTCTCCCAATGTAAGGCTATGAAAATTAATCTGGCTTCAACATTGACGGGTAAAAGACAGAAGGACACCCCTTATACAATAGGTGCTCAGCAGGAGGGAGGACATGAGGAGAAACTCAGGATTTGTTAAAGAAAACCAGCAAGCATGTTAGATTCACCACAGTAGTCATAGTCACCATCGGATATCAGACGTAAGACACGATGCCAATCATAAGTGACAATAATTAGCAATGGCTGCAAATACATTATTGAATCCCTCAAATTACCTTTACATTTTTCTAAAATAACAAATCTATGCAAACCATATTCTCATTTTATGGTTAACTTTAGTAGTTCACACCATGTTTTACTTAGTGACATAAAATGAGTGTTGGCTTAAGATATTTTGGAGAAATTGAGGCAAGGATAGTAAAATGATTGTGCATAGTTGTGAGTAAAATAGGCTAATAAGCTAATACTAATATACTAATGCAAAGCTAAAGGTCCTACAAGAAATGTTGGCATTCATTTTCAATGCACTTCTAGTCACATTTTCAATGCATTTCTAGTCACATTTTCAATGCACTTCTAGGCACATTTTCAATGCATTTCTAGTCACATTTTCAATGCACTTCTAGGCACATCTTCAATAACTTGGGTCCTGATTCTGGTCTTGGAAGTATAATATTGTTGTGACAAGTTGAAAGGAATGGCAATGTGTTTGTAACTCAGAGCTTCCCTTACTGGCGGTCCACAGCATTACATAAACAGTCCTGATCAACTCAATGGATCTGTTGCACCACCAAAAAACAATACTCATGAATTGATGTCTTCTCACCAATTAACAAATACCGGTGCAACACCAAGAACCTGCCTATTCTAAACCATCTCCAGTCCAGTCCAGTTCATCAAGGAAAGAATCCATTAAAGTGATGCACTGACAGTAGCTTTTGTTCATCCTCTGTGGCCATCACTCGGCTGAGTTTAAGCAACCTCTGTTAGTCCTTTATGCTCAAGTTCTGCAGTGCCGACTGCACTGTAGATGACAGTGTACTCTTCAGACCTGAGGAAACAAACACATGCAGTTATCATTAATGCAATACAGAGAAAGGTGCATATTCAATGATTTTTTCTTTTTCGTTTTTTTGATCGCATGAACATCTCACCGACTGGCAGCGCTTGGTCTGATGCATATCGAGTGTGCTTCCTGTGTGTCGAAGGCATTGAAGTGGATGCTGGCATACTCAACATCAGCATCATCATCATCATCTACATTCTCTCTCTTGGCAACGTCAGATGTCACAGCCATGGCAGAGATATTGGCATAAACAGGAGCTGCATCCGCCTAGTGGTTTGAGAGAGCAGTTGATGTAAGGAATGGAAATATTGTATTGTAATATTGCTGTCACTAATATGGCCTTAACACACTTGTGTTTTATTTTCTGCGCTCATGTCGTCTTCATTGGATCCGCTGTTTCTCTCCCAGGACATGCTGCAACATAAATGTTTCGCACCATTATTCACACATATTGCACATGTAAGCAAACTAGCAATAACTAAGCAGGCTCTTATGAATTCATGGAGCCTTGTATGTTCACAGGGAACTTTACCTCAGCAAAAGTCCCAAAGTCAAAATGACAGCCAGAATAATGGCTCCAATGCCTACAAGCCTCTTTATGTTTAGTGTTCCTTAGTGCAAAGAGACAGCAGAAATAGTGTTGGGATACTGATGTACACAATGAGTCATGTGGTTAAGACATTTAATATTTTTATTTTCATTTAAATGTTTTCCATTTTCAACGCACTTCACTTAAAGGTACGGTCAACGATTCCAATGTAATACATTATTGGTCAAATCCCCTGAAGTGCTCCTCACGGTCCTCTAGTAGTCCATTCTGTGTGTGCGCTTAAAAAATGGCTGGCTTTGTAAACGGGGGATAAACAAAGTGTCATGGACCAAGCCATACTCTATTCCAGCTAATAAACACACTGCTCTCAGGAGCACGGAAGGGAAGGGTGTAATTTGATTAGCTGTCGACCTCAAATATCAACAACCTATTACCAGAATCACAGACCACACCTAACACAAAACAAGAAAGATAATTTCCCCCCCAAAAAACAAGGTACCTGCAAAGTAGACCTGAGTAACAGACGAGTTCTGAGAACCAACTTCATTGTGTGCCTCGCAGTGGTACAGCCCCCTCGTCACTTGAGGTCAAAGTCAGGTTCAATTCCTCAGCCACCATTTTTAGAACACTTTCAGGTCCCCTTTTCTTGTACCAAGTGTAAGTGTGTGCCGGTGGGTTGGCTTGACTTCTGCAGGAGAGAACCACTGATTGGCCCTCTTCCACTTCACCAGAGGGACTCACAGACACTGAAGTGTTCCTTGGGTGGTCTTTAAAAAAAAAAAAAAACAGGTGCAATCAAAACAAATGATTGTGAAAAAACAACTAAACAACAACAAAATGTGAAAAACGACAGAAACAAACATCAAATTATAAATCATGTAGAGAATATTTTAGGAAATGGTAAATGTCGAAGGTGCCTTATTTGTTGTTTCTGTTGCAGATCACTTGAAACAGATCTACTTACATCTGACACTGAGAGTGACAGCTGCAGAAGGAGACCCATTTGTCCTCTCACTGCACAGGTGTAGAGACCTGAGTCACTACTGTTCACTGGATCCAGGTACAGATGATTGTTGTCGGTGGTGTGTACGGTAGTCACTGGTTGTGAATTCTTGAACCAGACGAAGGTGGGGTTGTTACTCAGAATGCAGGTGGTGCTACAGGTTAGTGTCACTCTCTCTCCCTCTGTCACTACAGCTGGGGTCACATGCACTCGCAGGCCTGGGTAAGTAAGAGTCAATTTGAATTATTTGAATGTCACCCAGCCTGGCTTGGTAAATATAAACAAGCTGTAAACTGATTGCTACTTGTGACTGGAATTTTGACTGCTGCTCAATACAATCAATCAATCAATCAATACAATTGGAAGGGTTCATTTTAAAATGTAATAAGATAAACTTTGTCTATTACTTATGATTGAAAGCGTGACTCCAGGTTTTCTGTTGAATTTCTGTCCTTTATCCGTCTCAAACCTACACTGTAAAAAAAAATATGCCCTTTTAACTTAAAAAGGTTTGTTACCGCGCTGCCTTACATTTTTGAGTTAACTTGACAATAAAACGTATTTTGAAATAACTTTCCGTACTTAGTCAAGTCAACAAAAAATTGCTTCAGCTCTTGTTGTGTCAAAAAAGGTAAGTAAGTTAACTTGACTAACTTGCATGTTGTTTCAGAATAAGAACACTAGTTTAATTAAATACTTAAAACTTGTTGTGTCAAAAAAGGTAAGAAAGTTAACTTGACTAACTTGCATGCTGGTTCAAAATAAGAACACTAGTTGAATTAAATACTATGATGAGACACATTTCTTTTCTTTTCCATATTTATTAACATTCACTGCCTCTTCCATGTAGTTTAAACAAGGGAAATTATAAAAATATTCAGTGACAGGGAGCTATGAACACTGTAATAAAAGTAAAAAAAAACAGATACCAACATTCTCAAAGTCCACACATGGGAGCAAAGGGCACAAAACAATACAAAAGTGTCTGTGTAGTCTGAACCCCTGTACAATAAATGAGTGTAAAAGGCAACAAAAAAGTCAGCTTGAAGTATTCAAAACAAATCATTTTAGGTTTTTGCTGGTTTACTTCCAAAACGCATTCAAAATACACATTTGTCCAACTTCTTATGCCATTGTTGTAGACAACATGCTCAAGGCTTTGGCGGCATAACAAGTTTGACAAATGTGTATTTTGAATGCGTTTTGGAAGTAAACCAAGTACAACATATTAGTACAACACATTCTCAAAATTTCTGATCTGAGGATGGAACAACCTATGCAGCCGGCACTGCAGCTTATACTCCCAGAGAGCTTTTAGAGTGATGCTACAGATTGCATGCGTCCAGAAAGTTGAGCCTGATGCAGTATTTTCTAAGCGACACATAATGCATTGTGCACTGTGGTTTATGTTGACTTTTTGAAGTTTAGCACAGATTGTTTATGTAGCTGCATTCATCATACCAGCCTGTAAAACAAACCTACTTAGAAACAGTGGGGGTAAATGCAGAGGTATTTGCACTGAATACATTGAACTCAAATACCAGGCAGTGGAGAAAAATAGGGTTTCTCATTTTGTGAAGAGGAATGCTATACAATCTTAACCAACTAGGCTACTGTGGACGGAGTACTAAAGAGCATACAGCAGATTCAGTTTTCAATAACATGTCTGAATGTGTAAACAGTGAGATGTTACTGTTGATTATTTGTTACTACTTTCAGATAAAATTATGTTTTTTGTACTTGGCCAGTACTAGAGCCATTTGCCACATGAACTAAACAAGTTTTCATAAATATGTATTCTCCCAGCAACACACATACATGCACGCACGCACGCACACGCACGCACGACGTACAATCATCAGAGGGCCTTCGGTGGAACAGGACTATTAGGGGACACCCTACTGCTTGCAACCTCTGGTGAACACAAAACATCCTCCTGGCAAATGAAGACAGTTTTTTTGTTTTTAACACGCGCACGCATCCCCCCCACCCCTCCAACCTGCTTTCAGGTGGTACACTGTAAAAGAAAATATGCCCTTTTAAGCATAGATAACATTCTCAAAGTCCACACATGGGAGCAAAGGGCACAAAACAATACAAAAGTGAATAAAGAAAACCTTCACTTTCGGGACCAAACCCATGTGCTACATTGCATAAAACAGAAAAACAAGTTGCCAAGAGCCATTTAAAGGGGCAAACAGTTTCCACTTTCAAAGTCCAAATATGAAAGCAAAAAAAATATCTGAAGACCAAGTCCAAATGCTAGGGGAGATTTCTGCACTACAACTTTTTGTAAAGCAGCCTGTTACGGAGACCATTAACACGTGAAGAGCAGCTACACCCTCCGACATTCAAGAAAAGCTTTTGCATTACTTCAAACGTATATTTGAGATGCTTTGGGTAGTCAACATTGAGCGCATACATCAGACCCATCATTAGTCCGAATGCCTTGGGAATATCAGAAATATTCATGACAGCCAGCTGTTCCTCCAAGACGAGACAAATGTCATTGGTCTCGATTGGGACCACATATCTGCCGATCTCTTCAGACACAATCAGGATCCCGACACTGGTTCCTTTCAAGGTATCTTCAACTGGATCAGTTGGCTGAAAAACAAAATCACCATGAAGCTAAATATTAAACTGATAACCAGGAAATGCTTTTATTATATTGCAGTTTGGAATACAAATACAGTATTTCAGTGTCTCATGCTATTCATGCTGCTTTTTCCATCTTTGGTTTGAATCTATCCTTCAATTCAAACAGTGGTTCCAAATCACACGTCAAGTCATTTGAGGAAGCTTTAAACCTACCTCACAGGTCTTAAGAAAGCTTGAGGGCTCTTCACGAAGGAAATGCGGCATGCCAAGTAAGACTGCTGTTCGCTTATTCTGATTGGAATCCTGAAATGCAAAAGCAAACACCGACACATGCAAACACACAGACAGTGTTAAAAAGAGAAAAGGCTATTTTCTCATCACAAAATGAAAGATACATGTGCAATACTTACATGAGCGTCCAGCCATCTAACAATGTCTTGGAGCTCTGCAATGTGATCCTTTTTTCTGAAAAGGTCAAGAAAACCTGGGCAGATATTCATCAAGTCCACCAAAGAAGGAGCTCAGGAGATCAGTAGACATCAGACGGCTGAATTCCGCAAGGATCTTGATGCAGAATTTAAAAAAAAAACAATGATTTAATTGTATACGCTCAACAGGTCATACTGGTAGTACCTGGTGACACTATGAAACAATAACAACTAACAGTACAGCAATGTAACAATTTTTAGTTTTCCTATGAACAGTGCTTTTAGTTTTTCCTGTGTTAACTGCTACTGTTAATTGGTATTATAATGTTGTCTGACACTTTGAATAAAAGCAGTGGGAGAGTGGGAAGCATAATACCTGTCTCTCCGAGAACAGTGCAGGCCATCTGGATTTGACCATACTCACAAGAGGCTCATCATCAACGATCTCCTTTCTTCTCAAAGCATAAGTGTTTGCCATGGCTGCATCAATTATCTTGTTGTTGGGATTCACCTTTTTAAATTCCATCAGAAGTGTCTTCCTGTCCTCTTCAAGGGAAGTAAAGGTGTCTTCATCAGGTATATCTGGAAGGAAGTTGGTTTCAGATCGCCTTGGCTTCTTGATCTTCCGCTTAGTTTTCCCATCTTCAAACATTCGAGTCTTGTTCACCAACACTGCTGTACACCCGGCAGCACGTAACTTGTGCCGATAATTGCCCATTTTTAAAATTCAAACTGTACTTCCAGCAGTACCAGCCATCTGTGGACCCTACCTCTCTTAAACAGGGATGCTTTTCTACCAATGCTTTGGCAACTTCTTCAATTTGTACCTGTGATGGATATGCATCGATTCTGAACATCTCTCCAACAAGTCTGTCCAAGATTTCACTCTTGAGGCCCTTGAGGACCTCTATCCGGGAACCATCTTTGGCATATGCTTCATTTCCTCTCTTCAGCTTCAGTTCCACATCATAAGAGAAAGTTGGAATGCTAAAGGGCTCAGACCAGTTCTTCATCATATCAGGTGGGCTGGTTTCTGTAGATGATGAAGCAGATGACAGGCTGGCAGTGTCAAGGGTACTGCTGTCACTAACTGTCACCAAGTGTTGGTCAGGTGGCATCTTCTGGATTATTTTGAGGGTTGCTTTATCCTTGGGCAATTCTGTGGGACAGTTAAGGTTTATCAACTCATTCTGGAAGTCCGGATCTTCATACTGTATTACAAACTCATAACCCAGATTTAGCTTAGTCCTCAGAATCAACTTGAAGCCCTCCAGAGTCTCTGGGATTTCTTCTATCAACAGCCTCCTGATGTCATCTGGTGCCAAAACAACTCTGAGCAACATTCTGAAATGTGAAATCAAAGAATGATTAAAAAAAGAAAACAACAAGACATAATGACTGCAGTTAACCAAAGTCCATGGAGTGAGCAAGTAGACATGGTAGGAATAACATTATATTAAGTTAAAATATGTCCGGCATACCTTAATGAAGCAAAAAGGCTTTTGCTGTGACCAGCTGTCTTCCTTGAATGGTGTAGCAATATAATGGTTCGTAGTGGTTCAAATCTTCAGGTTCAACCAGAAGAAACCTGCAGAAAGTGCTCTAAACAGTTCAAAAGAGCCTAAATGCTCAATATACACAGATTGAAAAGGTTCAATGATGAACATTGCCTTATCAGCCACAATGAGTAGTTTGACAA
>NC_045175.1:2989606-3007789 GCF_900700415.2 Clupea harengus | reverse complement strand
TTTCTTTGTTGCCGTTTGATTTTTAAATTGTGGAATATAGTAGTTTTGATATAGAGACATACTAAGGGGAGGATTTACACTCTGGTAAATTAATATTATAATCAGCAGTTTTGCTTAATCTGAGGAGTGGCTGCTACTACTGTTGTAGAAATTGAGAGACATTTTGTCGTGTCAATGTAATCAGTCTAAAGCACTTTATCTACAGTATTTCAATACAGTTTACATCAATGCCCTTTTCTCGGTTGGGACTGCAGGTGTTTCGGGTCCGGAGTGCTGGGGTGTGACCTACAGCAGTGAGGCAATCTGTGGCTTAAAGGGGTCATCAGTGGTCATGTCCTGCTATTACAAATACCCTGGGGGTCATCAGTTCGAGGAGGACACTGGTACAAAGAAAGCCCCTCCAGTGGAGAGCCAGAGCCCCTGAGTTTGGACCCTCGGTTCAGAGGCCGACTGGAGACCACCTCATCTAACTGCAGCCTGACAATAAAGGATCTGAGAGACAGTGACTCAGGAGTGTATTTGTACACTTTTAAAACCACCTCCTCAAATTGGATAAAAGCCAAAACCGGAATCAGACTATTGGTCACAGGTGATTATACATGTTTCACAGAGTAAGGGTGTACAGCCATGTTATGACTAAGAATGAAACCTGTGTTACAGGACATATTATATGTTCTACTCTCGCTGTAGACCTGCAGGTGACGGTAGATCCAGATACAGTGACAGGAAAGCGGATAAAAGCGACATGCAGCACCTCTTGCAGAGTGACCTCTCCGCTTTATTACTACTGGTACAGAAATGGTCAACTTCTACGGAATGAACATGGGCCAGACATCGACATTTACTCTTCATATAATTACTATAAAGGAAATTACTCTTGTACTATAAAGGGCTTTGAAAATAATCGCTCTACAGCTGTGTGTGAGTAAAAGAAAAGAAAAAACATATTTTCTAAAAGTAGAATATGAGATGAGTACAATATATATGCATTTGCATACACATAAACATTCTGTATTATACAGATCTACCTAATATGTGGCATTTATTATTATTAAAATATTTATAATAAGAATATTGTCATCATTATCATTATTGTTGTTATTATAATTGATGTTTTTTTGTTATTGTTGTTATACCGATTTGAAATGCCAGGTGAATTGTGATTTCATTACACTTACAAAAAAAAATATTTTTGACAAACAACTTTCTTATAACCATTGATATAACTATGGTTATGACTGTTAGTGTTAGTGTTAGTTCTGTTCTGTTATGAGTTTATGGACTCTGCGCCCTTCTGAAATAACACGTCTCTTTCAGGCATCCTTGGTAACGAGTGTTGGGATGTGACCTATTCCTCTGAGACCATCTGTGCTTTGAAGGGGTCCTCAGTGGACATCAGCTGCAGTTACAAACACCCAGCAGGCCACACGCCCACGAGCCAATTCTGGTTTTATGAGCAACAATCAAACACAGAGCCTGAGGACCTGAGTCTGGACCACACATACGAAAGGCGTGTGGAGGAATTACAGTGACCACACACTGAGACTGAGAGATCTGACTGACGAAGACGCTAGGGAATACTTCTTTAGGTTTGAGACGGATAAAGAACAGAAATTCATCAGCAAACCTGGAGTCACGCTTTCAGTCACAAGTAATATACAAAGTTTATCTTATTACATTTTAAAATGAACTCTTTCGTTTGTATTGATTGATTGATTGATTGATTGTATTGATTAGCAGTCAAAATTTCAGTCACAAGTAGCATTCAGTTTACAGCTTGTTTATATTTACCAAGTCAGGCTGGGGGACAGTCAAATAATCCAGATTGACTCTTACTTCCCCAGGCCTGCGAGTGCATGTGACCCCAGCTGTAGTGACAGAGGGAGAGAGTGACACTAACCTGCAGCACCACCTGCATTCTGAGTAACAACCCCACCTTCATCTGGTTCAAGAATTCACAACCAGTGACTACCGTACACACCACCGACAACAATCATCTGTACCTGGATCCAGTGAACAGTAGTGACTCAGGTCTCTACACCTGTGCAGTGAGAGGACAAATGGGTTCTCCTTCTGCAGCTGTCACTCTCAGTGTCAGATGTAAGTAGATCTGTTTCAAGTGATCTGCAACAGAAACAACAAATAAGGCACCTTCGACATTTACCATTTCCTAAAATATCCTCTACATGATTTATAATTTGATGTTTGTTTCTGTAGTTTTTCACATTTTGTTGTTGTTGTTGGTATTTATTTAGTTGTTTTTTCACAATCATTTGTTTTGATTGCACCTGTTTTTTTTTTGAAAGACCACCCGGAACACTTTAGTGTCTGTGAGTCCCTCTGGTGAAGTGGAAGAGGGCCAATCAGTGGTTCTCTCCTGCAGAAGTCAAGCCAACCCACCGGCACACACTTACACTTGGTACAAGAAAAGGGGACCTGAAAGTGTTCTAAAAATGGTGGCTGAGGAATTGAACCTGACTTTGACCTCAAGTGACGAGGGGCTGTACCACTGCGAGGCACACAATGAAGTTGGCTCTCAGAACTCATCTGTTACTGAGGTCCATTTTGCAGGTACCTTGTTTTTTTGGGGGGAAATTGTGGTCTGTGATTCTGGTGATAGTTGTTGATATTTGAGGCCGACAGCCAATCAAATTACACCCTTCCCTTCCGTGCTCCTGAGAGCAGTGTGTTTATTAGCTGGAATAGAGTATGGCTTGGTCCATGACACTTTGTTTATCCCCCGTTTACAAAGCCAGCCATTTTTTAAGCGCACACACAGAATGGACCACTAGAGACCGTGACGAGCACTTCAGGGGATTTGACCAATAATGTATTACATTGGAATCGTTGACCGTACCTTTAAGTGAAGTGCGTTGAAAATGGAAAATATTTAAATGAAAATGAAAACATTAAAGGTCTTAACCACATGACTCATTGTGTACATCAGTATGCCAACACTATTTCTGCTGTCTCTTTGCACTAAGGAGGACTAAACATAAAGAGGCTTGTAGGCATTGGAGCCATTATTCTGGCTGTCATTTTGACTTTGGGACTTTTGCTGAGGTAAAATTCCCTGTGAACATGCAAGGCTCCATGAATTCATAGGAGTCTGCTTAGTTATTGCTAGTTTGCTTACATGTGAAATATGTGTGAATAATGGTGGGAAACATTTATGTTGCAGCATGTCCTGGGAGAGAAACAGCGGATCCAATGAAGACGACATGAGCGCAGAAAATAAAACACAAGTGTGTTAAGGCCATATAAGTGACAGCAATATTACAATACAATATTTCCATTCCTTACATCAACTGCTCTCTCAAACCACTAGGCGGATGCAGCTCCTGTTTATGCCAATATATCTGCCATGGCTGTGACATCTGACGTTGCCAAGAGAGAGAATGTAGATGATGATGATGATGCTGATGTTGAGTATGCCAGCATCCACTTCAATGCCTTCGACACACAGGAAGCACACTCGATAAGCATCAGACCAAGCGCTGCCAGTCGGTGAGATGTTCATGCGATTAAAAAAACTAAAAAGAAAAAAACACCATTAAATATGCACTTTTCTCTTTATTGCATTAATGATACCTGCATGTGTTTGTTTCCTCAGGTCTGAAGAGTACACTGTCATCTACAGTGCAGTCGGCACTGCAGAACTTGAGCATAAAGGACTAACAGAGGTTGCTTAAACTCAGCCGAGTGATGGCCACAGAGGATGAACAAAAGCTACTGTCAGTGCATCACTTTAATGGATTCTTTCCTTGATGAACTGGACTGGACTGGAGATGGTTTAGAATAGGCAGGTTCTTGGTGTTGCACCGGTATTTGTTAATTGGTGAGAAGACATAAATTGATGAGTATTGTTTTTTGGTGGTGCAACAGATCCATTGAGTTGATCAGGACTGTTTATGTAATGCTGTGGACCGCCAGTAAGGGAAGCTCTGAGTTACAAAAACATTGCCATTCCTTTCAACTTGTCACAACAATATTATACTTCCAAGACCAGAATCAGGACCCAAGTTATTGAAGATGTGACTAGAAATGCATTGCTTGAGATTGATGTCAGCTGCTGATTCGGCGCTTGTGTAGCGGCCGTGGAGATCTCGTGCAGGAGATAGTTTGTCTGTTTTGTTTTTATGTTCTGTGTTCGGTTTCACTATGAGAATCCCATACACACGAAATGAACTACTAAACATCAGAGCAACTTTATCCCGTAGTTGCCACCCTGATCTTCAGGGTTTTCATTCGGATATCCTTACTAACTCTACGGATCGTAGCCCAAACAAACACACGAGAGCTCGCCCATGGAGGCTACTCCCCCGCAGCAGAGCGAGGGGCAAGCGAGCCGGCTGCAGACTCCGCTTGGAGAAGAAAGGTTTCCGTGCACCTTTACCTGGATTAGTACTGGCTAACGTGAGATCACTCAGCAACAAGCTGGATGAGCTCCAACTTCGGCTGAGGACGGACAAGAGCTATTCACATATTGCTGCTTTCTGCTTTACGGAAACCTGGCTCCACTCCAATATTTCTGACACGGCGATGGACCTGCCCGGCTATCAGCTCTTTAGAGCGGACCGCGATGCGACAGCCACCGGGAAAACAAAAGGCGGAGGTGTCTGCTTTTATGTGAGTAACGAGTGGTGCAGCGATTTAACAGTCATCGCTGAATTATGTTCCCCCGATCTGGAATTACTGGTGATACACTGCAAACCCTTCTACTCACCTAGAGAAATATCATCCATTATCCTTGCGTGTGTTTACGTCCAGCCTCAGGCGCACGCTGACACCGCACAGCAACTTTTAGCAGATCAGATCACGGAGTTGGAGAACAAGTTCCCTAACTCCACTTTATTTGTCATGGGTGACTTTAACCACACTGATCTGAGATCTGAACTTCCAAAATACCATCAGCTGGTGCGCTGCGCCACCAGGGGAGAACGGACTCTTGATCAGTGCTATTCTACCGTCAAAGAGGCATATCGCGCGTGCGCGTGCGCACCACTAGGCAATAGCGATCATTCTGTGATTAAACTCATCCCCACATACCAGTCCCTACTCAGGAAACAAAAACCGGTCAAGAGGTCTGTCCAGATACGAACACCTGATGCAACTGAATCACTGCAAGCCTGTTTTGACATTACAGACTGGGCAGCTATTAAGCTGGCATGCCATGACATTGATGAGTATGCAGACACATGCTCATCCTACGTTCTACTTCTGTGAGGAACTCTGCATCCCAGACAATCCATTGTCATTTATAGTAATAATAAAACCGTGGTCAACAAGGAGGTGAGGCTACTGAGGAGAGAGAAGGAGGCGGCCCACAGGAGCGGAGATAAGGACGCGTACACCAAAGCCAAATATGCCCTCAGCAAAGCCATCCAGCATGCTAAAGGGGTGTATAAGACTAGAATTGAACAACAGGTCGGGGATTAAGAACATCAGAGCTGTCTGGAGGGGCCTACAATCTGCCACGGGCTACAAGAAGAAGCCCCCCCCCACTCTAACGACCCAAATCTACCAGACCAGTTCAATGTGTTCTGCACAAGGTTTGAAGCACCGCGTGGGGTCCACCCCCTCCATCCCCCCGCCTCCCCTCCCCCTGCCACACCTCACCTGCTCCACTGGTCATCACTGAGCATGAGGTTCGAGGCTCTTCAAAGGTCAGAACACCAGGAAAGCGTGTGGGCCGGGACATGGTGTCCACTGCTACCCTCAAGCACTGTGCCAGCGAGCTGGCTCCAGTGTTTACGGACATTTTTAATCAGTCTCTCAATTTATGCCGTGTCCCCTGTATGCTCAAATCTGCTGTCATCATTCCAGTGCCGAAAAAGCCCAAGATCACCTGCTTAAATGATTACAGACCGGTCGCCCTCACCTCTGTAGTCATGAAAGTATTTGAACGCTTGGTCCTCTCCTATCTCAAAGCATCCACTGACCACCTCATGGACCCCCTCCAATTTGCATACAGACCCAACCGCTCAGTAGACGATGCAATCAACATAGCCCTTCACTATATTCTAGGACAACATTCTAACACCTGGACAATCGGAACACCTATGCAAGGGTCCTGTTTGTGGATTATAGTTCTGCCTTTAACACCATCATTCCCGACCTCCTCCATAGCAAACTGACCCATCTGAACATCCACCCCCTTACCTGCTTATGGATTACAGATTTTCTCACCAACAGGAGACAGTATGTCAGGCTGGGCCCGCATCTGTCACAGCCCCGCACAGTTAACACCGGTGCTCCCCAGGGTTGTGTGCTGTCCCCCCTGCTCTTCTCCCTGTACACCAACGACTGCTCCTCTGGTGACCCGTCTGTCAAGACCATCAAGTATGCAGACGACACCACCATGATAGGTTCTCATCAGCAACAACAACGAGTCTGCCTACCGGAGGGAGGTCGGCCATCTAGAGTCCTGGTGTGCAGTCAGCAACCTAGAGCTCAACGTCAACAAGACAGTGGAGGTGATTGTGGACTTCCGAAAAAAGGTTCCGACACATCTTCCACTTGTCATCAACAACTCATCTGTCACTGTAGGTAGAGCATTTCAAGTTCCTAGGCACAACCATCACCAACACACTAAAATGGGACAATAACATCACTCAATTAGTGAAGAAAGGTCAGCAGCGCCTGTTCTTCCTCCGGCAGCTGAGAGGACTACAGGTCAGCCCCCCCATCATGGTGCAGTTTTACAGGGCTATCATTGAGAGTGTGCTTACATCCTCTCACTCGGTCTGGTATGACTCTGCCTCTGCCCGCTCTAAGGCCAGGCTCCAAAGAGTCGTACGGGCAGCAGAGCGCATCATCGGCTGCCCCCTTCCCTCCATCAAGGACCTTCACAGCTCCAGATCCCTCAGGAAAGTAATGAAGATCACGGCAGACCCCTCCACATCCTGCTAACAGTCTCTTTAACTGTCTCCCCTCTGGACAGCGATACAGGGCCATCATGACCAAAACATCACGTCACCTCAACAGTTTTTTCCCCCAAGCAATAGCCCTCCTAAATAGCTCTCACACACAAACTTTATCGCACTTTATTTAACTTTATTTAACATTATTATTGTTGCACTACCTCCATTCTTATTTATTATTCTGCTCATACTGTCTGGTACTATCTGTCCTTGTATTGTTGTTCTGTGTTGTCTTGTTGTTCTATTTGTGATACTATAGCCTGCATGGAGAAAACCAAAAACAATTCCTAGTATCTGTATACATGGCGAATAAAGTTGAATTGAATTGAAAATGTGCCTAGAAGTGCATTGAAAATGTGCCTAGAAGTGCACTGAAAATGTGCCTAAAAGTGCATTGAAAATGAATGCAAACATTTCTTGTGGGACCTTTAGCTTTACATTAGTATATTAGTATTAGCTTATTAGCCTATTTTACTCACAACTATGCACAATCATTTTACTATCCTTGCCTCAACTTCTCCAAAGCATCTTCAAAGCAACAGTCATTTTACGTCACTAAGTAAAACATGGTGTGAACTACTTAAGTTAACCATAAAATGTGAAAATGTTTTGCATAGATTTGTTATTTTAGAAAAATGTAAAGGTAATTTGAGGTATTCAATAATGTATTTGCAGCCAGTGCTAGTTATTGTCACTTATGATTGGCACCGTGTCTTACGTCTGATATCCTATGGTGACTATGACTACTGTGGTGAATCTAACATGCTTGCTGGTTTTCTTTAACAAACCCTGAGTTTCTCCTCATGTCCTCCCTCCTGCTGTGCACCTATTGTATAAGGGGTGTCCTTTTGCCGTTTACCCGTCAATGTTGAAGCCAGATTCATTTGCATAGCCTTACATTGGGAAAGGATTTTGAGACCCCAAATAGACACGCCATCATTCCTTGATGACTACCTAATTGAATGTTACCTTTTTTTGATGAAAATAAAAATTCAATAATATTCTTCCACTTTTTCAACAGTTGCCTAATATTAAAAGAAACTGTGGTTACATGTTAATTTAATAGACTACCTTCAAACTCATTGCTTACTTTTTTGCTTCCTAACTCAGTTAAATGATCTGGATATATCTAAGTGGCAGCCATGATTGGCGCTTAGGAAAGGTACTTCAGTGCTTCCATTCACATCTCCTTTAGCATAGTGTACACTGGACCATTCTTTATAAAAGGAAATTAAATAGGACCGCCCCACACTTCCTTGCAGAAGCAACAACAAGCCAATCAACAACCGATCAACGTGACCCACACCAATAACATCCACCGTTGCTTAATTAGTAGCCTAGTGTGAGGGCTGTTGGATTCTCTTAACACCACGGTTGTATCTTCCGAAGTCCTTGTGAATTCTGCTTCACATCTTTCCTTGATCTCATGACATTTTCCACCTAGGTCAAGGAGAAGTGGTCAGGAAAAGATAGTAACACAGATTATCCGACCGCAGCCAATGACTTGTACTGCAAATTAAAAATAAAATAAAAATATTACAGCATATCCAGCAAACTCTCATTCTAATCCTGACAGTTTTTGAAAAGCTGTAAATTCCAACAAAATGGATGATATCACCTGTGTACCTGATTATGTCTGGGTTATGTCTGTTACAAAGTGTATTGACAAGAGACAGTCGGGCAAGAAACCCAGTGGAGTCAAAAAGGGAACTCAAGATGTCCAAAGAGCACAGCTGAGGTATAGGCAAGGTTCAAGCAAAAATCCAAGGTCGCTAGTCAGGCAAGGGTCAATACACATGTAGACAGAGTTAGGTACAGGCAAGGTTCAGGCAAAAATCCAAGGTCCAAAAAACAGGCAAAGAGATCGGTACACAGGTAGGCAGAGAGAATACAGGCAGCAGTACAAAAGGGTCTTGGCTTGACTCACGTGACTGAACAGAAAAAGGTTGGCAACAGATAGGCAAGACAGAGCAAAGGTTTCCAAAACGCTAGGCAAGATTCAAAGTCCAGACACAGTTTTGGGTCGAGAACAGGCTTGGGTTGAAGACAGCAATAATCCATAAATAGCAAACCAACGAGAATCCGGCAACTGACATGATAATCTGGCGATGACTGTCTGTCAGTCCTGGTGTGGCTTAAAAACTGTGGCTGACGAGGAGAGTGGAGTCAGGTGTGGTCTGCTGATGTGGTCTCTCTGTGGGACAAACCTCTCCACCATCTTGATGAGGTTGGGGTGGGAGGCCAGAAAGGGCAGAGTGTTATGGGCATATCCTGTTCCGAGTAACCAGGTTTTTCTAGTGAACTGGTGGACACAGGCATTTGATATTACGGGTACTTGTGGCAGTATTAGTGCTAAATTGATTATCAAACTGTTTATGGTTAAATGTTTTTTTATTTTTGTTGCTACATACACCGAATAATTATGTTATCAGCTCGGAGTCACTGATGAGACCACTAGGGGGCGCTTCTGCATAGAGAGTAAGGTCCCAGGGTGAAGATTTATCAACCGAGATGAAATTACATCAACTAATATCTTTTTATTAGATATCTTATCATTTTAAGGACATTAGCTGTCTTGAGAGAAAGGAAGATCACTTTGAACTGCTATGGTGCTAGGTTTCAGGCCTAAAGGATGAGCCTGTCTGTGTGTACTGGAATGTGGGTGCTTGGCTCTTATTTTACTTTACTATTATTTTACTTATTTTATTATTTAACAGATTTTTAACATATTGTTGTCATTTTTGTTGTTTGACAAATGACAATTTATAAGTAAACATTGGGATTCATGTTATATTTATTGCAATAAAAAGATAATTTATAAGCAATGCCGATCAACCGTTGTGTCACCAGTGAGGTCAGGGTGAAAGAGTGGGAGTGTTTGTGATTTGTTTTCAGAGCGATCCCGTAGAGAAGCTGAGCGCATTATTCGTGCTGGTTGGCCTTGTCTTCCTGACCCTAGCCGTGTTGACCTTTGCCCTCTTCAACAGTTCCAGTTCAACACCCGGGGACCAACGTGGCGCGGCTGAACCTCTCTATCTGCCTGTTGCTGGCTCATGCCCTCTGAAAGAGCAATGCTATAACTGCTGCCAGTGTTGAATGAATATGTTGTGTCTACAGAGATGTGGGTTTGGATTCACTTCAATTCAAATTTCTGCAAACAAACAAACAAAACAACATATAACCAAGATATTTTCTCCAGTATGTTTTCAGGTTAAACAATAATAAGTAGAGATTGTTCATTTTTTCACACTGATGGCTGAATGTAAAAGTATTTTGAGTTTTAGGTATCCACTGACATATCAAACCTACCTGCACTGGCCTTTGTTAATAATGTCCTTGATGGTGATGTGGTCTCTCTGTGGGACAAACCTCTCCACCATCTTGATGAGGTTGGGGTGGGAGGCCAGAAAGGCCAGAGTATTATGGGCATGGGTCCTGTTTCAGACACAAAGCACATCATCCCCCTTTCATTTACCATGAGGACATCAACAGCCACTCATTTAGAATTAGAACATTAAAACTCATTATTTATAATGAGACCATTTACACTCACTCATTTAGAGTTAGGACATTAACACTCATTCATTTTCAATGAGGATATGGAGAAAAATGTATGCACTGTGCAGAACAAATATTTTCAGAACATTTCATCCACTAATTCTTCCAAAAAAATGTAACAGTGGTAAAGACAAACCTATACACTGACAGATACGTAATTCCATTCAGTATTGCTGTATGACAGGAGATTAAGTTGGGATTCCTCATTATAGATAATGTATATCATTATATTTTTAATTCAAAGAGCTGATTGGTTTGTTATTTAGAAAAAGGAAGTCATGCTCTCACCTGACTTCCAGTGCACAATCAACGGCCAGGCAGCTGATGGCATGGATGAAGCGTTCAGTTAGTTTGTTTTTGCCAGACAGGAGATGGGACGACCCCATGACCTCTGCCAGTCTCCCCAGGTGCTGAGCAGTGCTCTTCCTCGCGGCTGTATTACGGTGCCTGAAAAGCAGAGAACCAATGAAACAAAACAAGAGAAACATGGAGACAGAGGTTGGATAAACAGATAACCACAGAACAAGGTGAGACAGAGAAACGGGTGAGGCAGACATCCAGAGAGACAGGTAAGATAAAAAAAACTCTTGAGACTGAGAACCAGTAAATAAGGAGGCAAGCTGGAGAGAAGGGTTAACAGTGAACAAGGGGAGAAAGAGCCCCAGGGGTGACGGATAAACCTAATTTTATATCTCAACTTCTCACCTGACTCCTGTGTTGATGAGAGCGTTCATGCTGCGTGAGGGTGTTACATTGACCACCATGTACCCCAGCGCCAGCTCCACATCATCCCTGATGAAGCCGCTGGCCTCTCCTGCCTTCTGCAGCAGCGCCCGGGTGGTGCCCTCTACCTCCGCATCCATGCCCCGCCCCAGATGAGCGTACAGGTGGGCCAGGGTCACTATGGCAGTGCGGGACACCATGGAGCGCAGGTTCTTTACCTTGGTGGGATGAAGGGTGAAAGCGCAATGAATATAAGTTAGTTACAACTCTGTTCTCATGATGTTTACATAGGGTGACCATATTTTAGTTTGTGAAAAAGAGGACACTTTGTCGCAGGGGAGGGGGCGTGGTAGTGTATAGCATACAGATGACCCCGCCCCCTCCCCCCGCGAGGAAGTTTTGACATCTTTTTCATATGCAGAGATGACCCCGCCCCCTCCCCCGCGACAACATTTTGACATCTTTTCCACATGCAGATGTCATGTGCTGTTGTAAACAATGCAACTATCGTACCAAATGCTCAAAATGATTGTCTTTAGAGGATAATTATCGTGCATCTGGCATTTTAGGAATAAATGTCTGGATAAAAGAGGACGTCTGGTCACCCTAGTTCACAAAGCTGAATGAGTCATAGCCTACTATTGTTATTCATTGTAGTGGCATTGGGAAGTTTGAACTCATTGAACCCTATAAAGCATCATTAAGTGCACACAGTTTCTCCTGTCTGAAACAGAGTAATATGCAGCATGCGGGTCTAGCATGTTTTCCAGCAGGGAGCGTCTCACCTCTTCAGTGACAGCCAGACACAGGTCATGCAGTCTGGGCAGCAGCAGCTCAGCATGGTGCTGAGACAGAGACCTGATGGAGGTCAGGCCCTCGATCTTCTTCTCCCTGCAGCAACACCAGCATCAGTCAACTCAGAGGTACATTGGGATGAAGAGGCTTGGGTAGTCTATATTCAGCTAAGCTCCAAAATGTGAAGGCCAGAACTCATTAAAGATAACTGTTTAAGCATAGCTTAGACTATCTTAGCTAAAGACTTACCATTCAACCAAGTTAAACATGTTAGCATAGCCTAGCCTTTTTTCTCTCAATAAAAGCCTATAATTTTAGCTAAGGGCCCACCATTTATCCAAGGTAAATATGCTAGAGTAGTCAAAGTCAAAGTCAAAGTGTTTATTGTCGCATACACCAAATTTCTTCAGCGCAGCGAAATTCTTATGACTTGGCAGCCAACATCTACGCAGTAGACGGCATACAACAGGTAACACAAATAACATATACCAAAATAACATACCAGAAATAACATATAACATATAACAAATAACATATAACAAGTAACAACAGTTTAAAATACAAGAAGGGCAGTTTCCAGGGTGGGGAATATTAAATTAAATAAGATAAAAAAATGTGGGTTTATATATATATGTAGCAAGTGTATTTGTATGGGTGTGAAGTACAAGGTGATGGCGACTGTTCAGTGTTGCTGATTCAGCAGCCTAAGTAGTAGTAGAAGAGTAGAGTAGAGTAGAGTAGTCTTAAGTAGTTCATCTTCGCGAAAGGCCCACCATCAAAGGTAAAAGGTTAATAAGCCTAGCAACACACACCACTCGCCCAAGGTAAACGTGTTAGAATAGCTTCTCTTATTGAAACATCTTTCTTCATTAAAGCCTAATCCATCTAGTCTTTGTTAAGGAACCACCATTTGCCCAAAGCAAATACGTTAGTGTAGCCTATCTTAGCTAAAAACCCATAGTTATCTAAAGTAAATATGCTAGCCTAGCCTAGCTTGTCTTAGCTAAACTCCTACCAGTCATCGACGCTGAGCAACCTGAAGGCCTGCAGGAGGGCCTGCTCTGGGCAGGGCAGGGGGGGTAGTTTGGCCAGCTCTGGGAGCTCCTTGGCCTTTGGCTCTGCCTCGCCTGCCTCTTCCCTCTCACTTTCATCTTCACCTCCTTCAGCTCCCTTGCTCCCTTATTCCTCCCTGACAGGGCCTCAACGGACTTTTGCTCTGGGAGGTCAAAGGTCACATTTGTCTGTCTGACGTCCTGTCTACACTGCCTTGACAGACTGTGTTGTTTTTAACTGTCCTGATGTTTAGTTTATGTAGGCTGAAATATGTTTCCATATTTATATCAAAAACAGTCAAATATGTATTTCCTATTCAGTAAATCTCTATGTGTTTATTACTTCTGGCCTGTCAGTGTGTAGATCCTTTTCATGGGTTATGACCAGGCAAGCCTATGAGACAATCTGTTTGTGTGGAGGGTATTTGAGTATGTGTATAACATTCTTCACTACTCACCTTCCACAGCAGCAGCTATACTGAGTGATGCTGTCTTCTTGAGGCGGGGCAGTCTACTGCGGAACTGTCCGCAATTGATTGTCTGTGGGGGAGTGGGGACAGCGGGGGCGGTGGGAAACGGCGGGGTCCTGAGCAAGGGCAGAGTTTGCCGCTCCAACGGGGTCCTGCTGGCCTTGATCTTCTCTGCCTCCTTCTGACCAACGCCAGTTGCTTGGTTGGTGAAAATGGGGGGCAGCACCTCCTGCTGGCCAGATGCCACACTGGCCATGAAGGCCTTCTTCACGCGGCGCACAAGTGTGCTGCAAGGCATCATGGGATTGCGGTCTGGTGGGGGCACGGGCAGAAGATGAGGATGGAGATGAAGCAGCTGATGCTGAGACTGCAGAGATGGAGAAGGGAACATGTCATCAAACATGGATTCCGCCTACGCCCTGTAACAGTCACACAACCACGTCCTACCAGAGTACAGCAGTACAGTACAACTTTCCTTAAGTAAAAATATACTTAATAGGCAGCCTCACTATAGTGCATGTGTAATCTAAGGTTTACTAATCTTTAAATTACACAGTAACAGTATTTCATAAGATTTTACGGTTGGTCTTTATGGTAATCACTGAGAGAATTATGATTGAAAACCACATTGGACTAAAGCTATAACCATGGTCACCAGAAACCACACTCCAAAGGTCATTATCAAACCCTCAAACAAACGTGACCTTTGACCTTTTTCAACTTTGAACTGGAAAAGGTCACTTTGTGGAGGGTATTACAACAGCTACTTTTAACAGTTTCACTCCCAGTATGTAGTTTCTCATAGACATAGGAAACAAGTTGGGAAATTATATAACTGATGATTTTCAAATTTGACTACTAACACAGTACAGAAGTACAGATCAACTTTCCCTAAGAGCACACAGATACCTAACAGGCATTCTCACCATAGATGCTATGCAATCCTTACATTCATCAGTAAAGGTGTGAACCATAATCATATGTTTCTATGGTAACCACTAACCCAAAATTGTGCTTGACAGCCAGATTGGGCCAAAGTTGTAACCATGGTAACCATAAACCTGCCACCATAGACATATATATATCTATGCCTGCCACAGGAAGTCCATCATCAAGCCATACTTGAACTTTGACCTTTTACCCTTTCAACTTTGACATGGAAAAAGGGGCCATAGGGGCCAAGTGCATTATTAGAATGATTATTAGGGTTCCTCCGTCAGGAGGAAACCTATTGTTATTGTAGGTATTATTAGGGTTCCTCCGTCAGGAGGAAACCTATTGTTATTGTAGGTATTATTATTATTCTTGTGCCATTGAAGTCAATGGCAGCCCCTAGAACCGTATGGTAACTTTTTGTGAAATTTGGCACACTCATTAAGGACAGTCCCTTCTCCACTCACACCAAGTTTCATGTCTCCCACTAGACCACACTAGCGCCACCAACAGGTCAAAGTTGGACTTTTGTTAACACTGTAACTTTTGAACCGTTTGACTGATTTTCAAAAATGAGGTACCATTGGATTCCTTGGATCAAGACGAATTCAACACACCCTATGGCGTCAATTTCCGGTTATATAGATTTTCCGCAATTTCCGGTTTTATCGAAAACCTTTGAAAGGCCTCCACTCCTACAATTTTTGTCAAATCTTCTTCAAAATCACCAGAGATGATCTTCAGACCAAGCCTCACAACATTTATCCAACAGAATTTTGATCCTCACAACCGTTTGTCCGGTACAGCCACTGAATTTCAGCAGAAAAGCCATCAAACAGGAAGTGAAGTAATATCTCAGCAAATCTTTCAGATATCAACACCAAACTTGGTATGCACGTGGAAGACACTACAACATGTTCCCATGTGCAAAGGCAACTTCATATCTTCAAAAATGATTGATATAAAGCATTTATATTGCAGTGTAAAAATGTGGACACTACTCGCCCTATACGGGCGCCATCTTGGCTACGTCGCGAAAGAGGAGGAGCCATTTTAACAGGTTTTCAATTCATTTCTAAAACAATGGCGGACGAGATGGCTACGGTGGCTAGCAATAGCTCACGAGGCTACAGACCGTAAATGTAAGTATCAGCGGTAATTAAATAATTTACTGATATTAAATGTACTACTAACATGCCATTCTCAGATTAAAGCTAGCGACATGAGTATTTGGTGGAGTTAGCGATGTATACCAACAATTAGCATACCAGGCTAGGTAGCATTAGATGCCATTGGATCTGCATGACAGTTATGCTAAGCTAGCTGGCCAGTCCAACGAAAGTGGACTTTTATCGGACACGTTTCGCTTGACGAGCGGGGGCAGGTGGTGGCAGATAGCTATGTCAGTTACCGGACAGTGTCAAACAACGGCTGTTCTGTTAAACACTCTAAATTATAAGTTTAAAAATGCAGTAACAATCGATATGCTCAGTTTAATAATGGGTTAACATGACAACCTGCTACATTGGCTTGGCAAATAGATAACTGTTTCTCCAAGAGAAAGTCTGAAGCTTTCTTTTCAAACCTTTACTTAGGAAGCACTGTAAAACTGAGCAGACATACAGAATACATTTTAGTAATCTCATCTCGTAACATTCGAAGAGAAACTCGCGAAGAGAATCTATCGCTGAAGAAAATCTTCATCTCCAATCTGAGCAGAGACTAGATATGTTAATGACATGTGGTTCAATTAAGTACTCACTCTCTTAAACTTTAAATCTTGAAAGAAATTATTCGTTTGTGTTTGTGTGTGTGAACTTGATTTTGTGTGGTGAATGTAAACTCAGCTGTCATTACAAGCAGCATGAGAGCACCTTGTTAACCTCGTGGTATACTGCATGCTCAAATCATCATAGCATTGTTTATTTAGGCTGCTCACATAGCATTTATCTTTTTATTAACAGGCCAAAGAAAAGGACTCACTCTTAAGACTTTTCCAAACAACACTTTGAACAGGTAAGATGTATTCCAAAGAATTTAACATAAAGACAGGAATGATGAGGTATGTTCACTCCTAAACTGCACCTGAGTTATTCTTATATGGCTTTTCCTCAGACATGTGTATGAACTGCTGCTGGTCGATGACAATATACCTATAACTTAACAACCTGTAACTCTACTTTCATAAATAGGTTTCCCCATCTCCTCCCATACCATGGGCCAGAGGAGCATGACCACCTGGGTGAGGAGTTTCTGAATTATCAGACCATGCCAACCACCTACCTTCAGGACGAAACTGAGATGGAAAGCTTCTGGGCTGGAATGGCAACACGGAAACATAAGGTATACTTTTTTTTGGCTTTCTTTTTGGCAGGTGTGGCTTGGCTACATCTGTTGCTATTATTGATGCATGCCTATATCGTGTCATACATGATGCAAACTATGCATGTTGTATCTGAACTTTGTTACAGTGTACTTACAGTATTAATCAAAACAAAATATGGTATGTTTTTCCATTTTGTTCTTTGTTCATTCTCAATAGGTGGCAGGAACCAAAGAATTTGAGAGGCTTGTTGCCGTCGCCAAGCTGGTCCTGGTGTTGCCCCATTCGAATGCAGATGCTGAGAGGGTGTTTTCAGTGTTCAGTGGGACTGAACAAAACTAAGACCAGAAATAGCCTGGCATTGGATGGCACCCTGTCTTCAATAATGGCCATAAAGAGGGCTGACCTGGAGCCCTGTTTCAGATGGGAGCCCCACTCAGAGGTCATCAAGGCCTCCAAGAAGGCCACAGGCCAGTACAACCTTGCCCACAGATCTTAGAAAACGACTAACCAGGTTCTGATCTGCACCTGATACCTCATTTTTAGTTATTTTTGTCATGTGTTGATCTATTTTATTGCTTAAAAAGGCTACTGTTTAAGCACTTTATTTGTTGCACTTTTTTGTTTGATGGAACGTGTGGTGGGAGGCTTTGAATAGTGAAAAATATTTCTCCCTAACTAATCTTGTGTCATTTTTTGCTGTTCATAAATCGTTAAGTGCTCTTAAATGAAGTGCTCATAAATCATTAAATACAATTATTAACAATATAGGTTAGGTTCCAGTTAAGAATTAGTTGAATACCATTGTAATCAAAATGTCAATCAACCTACCTTGGTAAAATCTTAAACACAGGTCTATTAATTAGGCTATATTGTGGTACATAGACAGTCATTGAGGCACAAGAATAGTTTTCTGGTTGAATGTTCAGCTCAAGTCTAAAAGGCCCTACAAGTCATGATCAGATGAACATGAATCAGAATAAGTTCAGGTATTGAACATCTTTAGCATACCACCCAAAGATCCACTAGAATGCAGGAAATAACATCTACTTAAACCAAAATGTCCTGGGGGTGGACCTTCAGCTATGTCTTTGCTTCACAGAATGTAACCAATGTTGTCCATCTCCAGTAGGCCCCACAGTAGGCAGACTTTGGGCCTCAAAAACCAACAGAATGCAGAGCACAACATGGGTACAACGCCAAATTAATTCCAATTCCCTGATATCTGAGCCACCCAACGTGTGTAGCTGCGTGCGCGGCAACATTTTCTCACTCCAAGGTTTTTTGAAAAGTTGGCAGCTCTGTGGTGACACGTTTTAGTACACTTTGCAGTGAGTGTGTTTGCTCTACAATGCTAAAAAGTTGCAGTCAAATTTGGCAAAATTGCTAGCTTGGATATTATCTTT
>NC_045175.1:2969606-2984606 GCF_900700415.2 Clupea harengus | reverse complement strand
CTTTCTAACCACGTCTGTAGTATCTCGTTATGACTGGGTCGCATATTACCTTGGCTTGGAAATTAATCCCGTGCTGAAAAGCCTCTTCGTTGTGGAGAGGGACCCGAGAATCACCCACATCGTCCACCAGATTGTACCTGTTCCGCCCGGGCATTTTACAAAAACACGTAGGCTACGTAGTAACCTGAGCCCGGCGCGGCTACTTAATAACCACGGGAGCTGATGTCAAATCGCAGGTGGAAAGTCTGCCTGGTCCAGTCTAACACGCCGAAAAAACGGCGCCGACTGCAAGTAGGAGGAAAGGAAGAATGCCCATGACAACCCCTGCCTGCGGTTGCATCGGAGAGGAGTCCTATCCACAAAGGACTCGTTTAGGCGCCTATTTGTTCTCCCTTGTCCCCAGTTTCAGCTCTCGTAATGACCTCGCTCCGCAGGTTACAAACACAACTTTCGAAAGCAACTCTGGGATTGTCTGTCAAATATGTTCCTAATCCAGTGGAGGAGAGCTCATCTCGAACCGGCACAGAGGCTACGTCCAGGCGGGCTTCAGGGGTCGCGGTTCCTGCAGGTCTCTGTCGCACAGGGGCTGGGTTTGAATCTCACGGCGGGTGGCATTGCTCATTAGCGCCGCACGCTCTCCCCTCCGGAATGATTCCCGATTGGAGCAAAGTTCCATCACATGACTCCGTCCACTGGGAGAGGAATATCAGCGGCCTGAAAGGATTGGAAGTCCTTTTTTTCTCTTGCAGAAACGTTATGACAGGTCGGTTGGGCGCCTTTGAACTGGGCAGACTCTGTAGACAGAGTTCTTCTTTGCCTTAATATTCTCACTTAACAAATTGAAAGTTTTAAGATCACATCTGATCCAGCTTAGTGTGTCTTTTTAGGTATTTTGTCTGGCTTATGGCACTTTGTATCAATGCTAAGACTTTCAGAAGGTCAAACATAGGCTAAGGAATGAAATGTTGCGAGTGGTTCGTTTGGAGTCATAGTCAATTTTAACAGACATGATTGTAATCATAATACAATGGATTGAAGCTATGAGAGTTCAAAGCTGAAACGAATGACATTTTTAAACTGTGTATAAGCCGCAAATTGCTTCATCAAAACACCTAGTGTAATAGCCTGACATAGAGAAAGACTAGGCTACATGGGACTCATTGGTCTGGTGGCAGTTCAATTTAGCGCAGAAGCTTAATTTAACATCAAAGAGCGGACGACTTGAAAGTTCTCATCCTTGGGACTCTTCCTGTGGCTGGGCCCTCAAGCCCCAGGAGAACGCATTTTAACCTTGCACAAGAGCACCATCTGCTGGCTAAAAAGACAATCTGACTCTGTAAAACCAGCTGAATCCCCTGACCCAAAGTGCAATTTACCCTGACCCGCTGTATAGTGTCTTGTTCAAGGTTAGCAGGCGAATAATGATGGCTATGATAAGGTTAGACAATCATAAACATCAAATTATTAGTATAAAAGTTTCAAACGTTTTTCTAGTCTAATAGACCCCGTTCTTTGTCAGGCTGACCTGACGTGTATTATCCAACAACCGCACCAGTATACATAAATACAAATAAATTGTGTATATTTCATAGTTTATGGTTTTTGCATAAAAACGTGTATGCACATTGACATGTTCTCTTTCAACGGTAGCTTTTACAGTTGGCTAGATGCAACTCTTCATTTTCCAAATCGCTTTCCCCCCCCCCACGGTAATCGCATGTGGCAGACGCAGTACGCTAACTGTCTTGTACCTTAAAGGCTTCCGTCAATTGCGTTGTCAACGGGACCAAGCCAAGGACCAGGACCAAACATTAGGGCAGCATTTTAAGCGCTGCGGCTACAGAAATAGCAGTCTTCCGGGCGCCTGACCGGGCTGTGGCACTTGGCACATCTGTTCTCTGACAGCTCTCCCGATGCTGTCATCTGTTCCTCTGGCTCGCCCCCTTTCTAGGTAACGTTTGTCGTAAATGCTATGGCTGCGGTAGCTAGAAATCATTGCTCCAGTTTCCTAAAACATCGATAGCTTATCAAGTTAAGCTTGCCGCTTATGTTAGCGTTAAATCGTTTAGGGAAAATATTTGCTTTAGTTAGCCAGTTACAGTTAGCCAGCAAGCTAATCCAGTTTGACAGTTCACTAGCTTGTCAGATGGCATCTATAAATGGTTAGTTTGTGGTCTAACTTAAGGCTTTTTTTGCAAGTGTCAACATGGGATAATAATTCAACCTCACCACAAAAGTTCAGAGACAGGTCCAGTGTACCTGATGAATCCTTTGCGACATGCTAGCTACCTTGGTATATCAGCAGCCTATCTGCATTTACAGTCTTAATATAATGGGCGTTAGCGGTTTCTTCCTATCCATCTGTAGGGTTAGGGGCAACTAGATGCTGCACGACAGCTTTGCTATCTTACACTGGACAGAATCGTTAAAGGCATTTTGAGGGTCGTCAGTTAACTTATTGCCTTGGAAAATGCAAACCTATATTACACTATTCGATGGAAGTCTTTTACAGTCTCTTGCGGTTTCATTAACCTTAGTTTGCCGTAGCTAAATCTCTCGGCAGTCTTGGTTAATAACCTAGCTGAATGGCTTGCTATGCAATTTTCCGTTTCTTGCACCTTCCGAGTCGTGTCAGCTGAAGGGTGTTTGTTTCCTTGTACGGATCCAAACAGTGGCTAGTTTTAGCAGATTTTGAGGTAAACTTCTTATCATATGTTGCTAGCCCGTGAATTATCAAAGCAAATACTTTTTTGCATAATCACAAAACCGGACTCTGTTTACAAACTTGCTATTTTTGATGCACATAATGAGTGATCATTATGTGAAGGTAAAAGTTCAGCTTGAACAACTGAAGTCTACGGGCGAGGTGGAGGAGGCAGAGACAGCTGGGGAGGAGCAGGTGCCCAACGAAACGCCGCCGGCATCCCTTTCCCCTCTTCCCGTTGCCCTTGAAGTCCGGAGGGATGCCTCAAAGAATCCCGGCACGGCCAGGAACAGGAGCAAAAGTCGGACTAAGCTCGGAACTATGACAAGAGCCCTAACACTAAACAAGACGCGCCCGTTTCGAGCCACCTGGACAATGCGCCGTCGCTCCAGGTTAAAGGTACCGGAAAGGTTTTACAGGAGAAAGCGGAGGCGAACGGAAACGTGGTGACCAGCCAGCCACATAAAGATATCAAAAGTGCACACAGCAAAGAGGATGCCAACACACTTGTCAAAAAGAGGAGACCAGTCACCGTGGACACGTCCAAGGCCAAGACATCTCTTGAGGCGCTCAAACTCAGCATCCGGCAGCTCAAGTGGAAGGAGGTACGCTCAAATAGCGATGGTCAAACAGTCACATATACATATAGTTTTGATGCCGCTTCCGTGAATTTATTTCTGGTCAGCATGGCGTGTGAGGCACTTGTATGCCCACACATGATACTATGTAGCCTAGCCTAATAATGCTTTCTAAAATGAAGAAACGCTTGGCCTACAGATTCAATGACTGTTAAACAGAACTGGCAACATTGGGCTTATTTCTGAATTAGATTCAGGGAGGATGTGATGTAAGTATAGGGATGTAAATATGAGTCAAGCCTAGGATGAAATCACGGCATCCTCACTGGTTGGGGCCATCATTTGTTAATCAACATTAATTACGACACGTTGTTTTTAAAAATTAAGCCTAATTCTTCCAGGGAATTTGAATTGACTACATGACGTGTCATGGAAATCCACCACCGCTTTTCACCGTGCGCTCCCGGGCACATTGAGTCAGCTAGCCGCTACTGTAACACGGGCTTGCTTAATACATTAACGAGTGTGTCAATAGAACCCAGGGAGCCACCTGTTCGCCTTGGAACTCTAATGCAATTCATATCCACTGGCAGCACGTTATCACTCTAAATTATGCATGCGGACAGGCTACGTTAAACTATTGCCCCACTGATAGATGCTCTCCACTGCGAGCAGGCCCTGTCGCCAATTGTAACGTAAACCCCGTGCGCCGAAGCGCTTACGTTTCAATATTCGTCGTGAGCACACTGTAAACTGAGTTTGAAACCGATCCCTTGTCAATAAGCTATGCAGCCAGACACGCATCGCCAGGTGCCTGTTCCTCTTCCTCATTTCCAGTTGTGTCTGTGTCAAATTCATCATTCTAGACTTTGGTTGCATTTTAATCTGGACTGGATAACAAGTTAGATCAACAGTACTGTCTGTCTTCCTCTTCCATTTAATCCCAAATACTCCTCTTGCCAGGGGCTTCTCCTCTTAAGACTGGTGCTCTTATTCAGCCTGTTTAAAAAAACTGTCCTGGAGAAGATGCATATATGGAATAATAAATAGCTTGAATGTAAACACACTTTGGCATCTGTCATTAGGAGCTTGGTGGTAGTTGATGACTATCGGACACTTAAAGAAGAGGAAAGTCAGAAACAAAGCCGTCCCAACTCTGGCCATATCCTCATATAAAGTCGGACAGAGAGATTTGGTCCAAGCCGGTCTAGTGTTGGCTGCCTCCGGGGCTGTGGGTAAATGGAGTTTAGAACTCCTCAACTTTGTTATTTGTGTCCCTTCAGAAAGGCTTCAGAGACCAACCAATCTCTCCACATTTTTAAGCAATTAAAGTTTAGCCTTTTTCAGCTTTGACGAAATCCTGTTTACACACAAAGCGTTTTTGTAGCTTCCCTTATATAACTCAACGAGTGTCTAATGAGTGTTTCCCCTAAACATGTATTCAGGAAGCTTAATGATACTTCAGGAAATAAATACAGACAGTGTTAGTGCATTTCCCTGTCTGTACAGGTGATGTTGCTCTCCTCACTCCTGTCTGCACAGGTGATGTTGCTCTCCTCACACCTGTATGTGCATCTAACGCAACCTGTAGATGTGTAATACTAAGGCAGGTGATGGAAAGAGTCTGGTCTGGTGTGTATGTACTTGCGCGTGTGTGTGTGTGTGTGTGTGTGTGTGTGTGTGTGTGTGTGTGTGTATGTGTATGTGTGTACGTGTGTATGTACTGTTCTATATGCTGCAGTGCCTCTTTACTCCCCCCCCCCCTCCCTCTGTGTCTCTGTGTAAGCGGGGTTGTTTTGTTCTGGTTTTGTGATTTGCAGTACCTCATTGTGTCAGTGTGTGTGTGTGTGTGTGTGTGTGTGTGTGTGTGTGTGTGTTCCCATCAGACCATTTCCGATGGCACAGCAGTTTTCCCTCCACACTGGAGCCGACTGGCTGTTGACTTTCAGCATATGGCCATGGCCTTAAGTGTGGGAAATGATTACCCTTAATCTGGGATAATCCAGCATACTCATGGTCTCTTTGCACGCGGTGGGGGTAGATTGGGATTGCAGCTTCCTGTGTGCCTGTGTGAAACTGGAGGTGTGTGAGTGGAGTGTGTGTGAGTGTGTTTTAATGCAGCTCTGTAAGACCTATGTCATTTCAGTGTGCATTTCATCCCCCCTCCTCCTCTCTCTCCATCTCTTTCCTTTCTCAATCTCTCACGTTCTCCCCTCTTCCTTCCTTCTGTCTGCTTCCTCCTTCATTCCCGTGTCAGTTGAGAGCTATGAGATGTTGAGAAGCTGGTTTAGTGCATGTATAATTTATCCATCCTAAAGAAGATTAGATAATGATGCACTGCAGCTCCCACTGAAACGCACCAGCTGCCATCTTACTGTCGTCTTTTTGCAGCCAGTTTGACACGTTTCTTATACAACATCTTACTAACAACAACGCACATTTTCATCTTTTCCCTGAAGAGGAACTTTTAACAGAATCCTGGACAGAGCTATCTAGATACTCCTGAAGAGTTCAGACTAGGTATTGCCTCCACTACCTCTAAAACACACACACACACACACACACACACACACACACACACACACACACACACACACACACACACAATAAACACTCTCTCTCCCACACAAACACAAACACATTTCACATAGCCAGGACTGTCAGGATAAGACTATCCTGGCATGCTAATCTGTACCCTGTTTTAGAAAGGGACACACACACACACTAGAGGAAGTGCCCCCTGTGGTGCAGGGTGCCTCCTGATATGCCATTGCTGCTCCTGCTCCGCAGGGAGTGGCCCTCCCGTTAGATATTTCCAGCATGCTCCATGCCAACGTGCTGCCCTGAGCTACGGTACGGTGCGGTGGCCTACTAAACCCAACCAAGCCATGCCCAGTCATGCCAATTAGGCACTGTCAGCAGCGATGGGCGAAAGCAGCAACATGTCTCTCTCTCTCTCCCTCACACACACACACACACACTCTCTTTCTCAACGTGACCATGGCAACGTTGCCACAAGGAGAGCGTGTTTTGTTGAGTCACTCATGCAACTGGAGCAGCTGTGTGTGTGTGTGTGTGTGTGTGTGTGTGTGCGTGCGTGTATGAGTGTGTGCAGTGATGTAGAGAGATTTGTGTTTTCAGGCATGTAAAATGTCCTCTATAATGAGCCGCACTGGAGCCAGAAGGTACTTTAACTTCACTCGGCAGAACTGTATCAACAAAAGACCATAGTTGTGTGTTTGTGGGTGTTTGTGTGTGTGTATGTCAGAGAGAGAGAGAGAGAGAGAGAGAGAGAGAGAGAGAGAGAGAGAGAGAGAGAGAGAGAGCAATTCACCTAAAGGAGAAAGAGACAGAAGCAGAGGCAGAGGACACAACAATTCAATAGAACTGTATGAAGCCCTTTGACTCTCCTAAGCTTAGAGAACTGAGTTGTTACGTGTAACGGCCGTGGTATGAGGGGTGGTGTGAAGATCTCTTTATCTCCAAATCCGATCCACTTCACTGGTCTGGAGTTGGTAGTGGAGGGTTTGCTGTGAAGATGATCATAGCAACAGTTATAATACAGTTATTCATTTGGCACACACACACACATTCTCATCTCTCTCACTTTGTCTTATGTACACATGCACACATTCCATCTCTCTTTCTCTCTCTGCTCTCTCTCTCTCTCTCTCTCTCGCTCTCTCTCTTCTCTCCCCCGCATCTAGAACTTGTTTGTGGGGCATGTTTTGGCTGGCACACACATGCGGAGATCGGAAGTCCCCACGGGAGGCCCTAATCAGCTCATCCATCTGTATTACTTCTCTTTCTCTCTCTCTCCCTCTCGCTCCCTTTCTTGTTTTCTTTCTTTCTTTCATGTGTCTGGTGGCTGTCCCTTGATTGTGGCAGGCTGTGACACATCCTCCTGTTGCTGTTAGCTCCCTCTGTTCTGCTAATATACAAATTGTATGTGGTTTGATGGAGTCATGTCATTTGGAATTAGTTTGGAAATGTTATTCTGTTTCTACTTGTTGTGTGCAAAGGGAGCATATCCTTTCTTCCCTTGGTAGCCATGTTTGCTTGTGGCGACCTTTTCAGTGACCAGTGTGTAGTTCCCTCTAACACTACACTTTGACTGTGTTGACATCTGCTTATTATTATAAGATTATTTGGACCAGCAGTGATTTATTCCTTACATTGTATTACTTCCTTATTTTCTTAATGCCAACTTCTGTTGCACTGCATTCTACTCACCCAGCACTTTTGCACTGGACTGATCCACCCACAACCCACCTGTTAGCTATAGTGAAACAAGAAAACATGATCTAGCTTCAACCCTAGCCCTATCGCCTCCCTTTGTATTGGCAACACGATTGGAAGTGACACCATCCCTAATGAAAGAGCATAAATAATGAGTACTTTTGTGCTAATGAATGTTAATTAACCAAGATGTAAGAATCCATTATTAAGGGTTTCAAATATTAGGAGACTTCAAACAATTTGCCATGAAATAAGTAAATGTTGAATGAGAAAGTTACTTTCTGGGCCCGATGTAGGGCCTAACACACACAGACACACATACACACACACACACACACACACACACACACTGCTTGAGCTGTGTCCGGGATTTCCTGTCCTCTTAACGATCTAACATCATGACCTTTGGCCCTCTGGATGAAATCACAGTAACACTGTAATGTAGCAAAACAAATTGTCACAAATTGTCACTTCTCACCCAGAACCCCTAACGATGTGATCAATGGTCTGTAGCATTATCTAGGCTTTGCTGACAGTGCCTAGAGAAAAGATGTATGGGCTTATTGAGAAAGTCTGAGGTAGTCTGAGTGACATCACATTAAGATGACTAACTGACCTTGTCATAGTTCTGTACACTTAGGCAAATGATGTTGGGGTTAGGCAAAGTGTTTTAACAGGCCTACACATTTCTCTCTGTCCAGTTTCCCACAGGTCGACGTGCTGCTTGTGACATCTACTGGCATGGCGTCTCCTTCCATGACAACGAGAACATCGTCTCTGGACAGGTCAACAAGTTCCCAGGTGCGACCTACTTCCCTGTCTCCTGGCGGAATGATGCTCCAGCACTGCTTCCAGGACTCTGTGTTGATTGAACTCTGAACTCTGCTGTGTTGATGTACTGATCATACTGTTTTGTTGATGTTGATCACACTGGACCTCATGCAACCCAACTGACACAGCCGTATTAAGTGCCAACACTACAGAGATAAAAGATCGAAGGTTAAGTTCCATGGCCTGGTTCTATGCTAGTCCATCACTGGTCCTATAGTGGTGTAAAACTGGTCTAGCATTATGCCTGTGCAGTTTCGTAGCTGGTCTTACACTGGTCTTGCCTTACAGGCCTGGACCTACATTTGCGTTGTGCTTCTGGTCCCATACTGGCCTTATTTATCCCATACCGGCCTTGGCTATCCCATACTGGCCTTGTCTATCCCATACTGGCCTTGGTTATCCCACACTGGTCTTGGCTATCCCATACTGGCCTTGGCTATCCCATACTGGCCTTATTTATCCCATACTGGCCTTATTTATCACATACTGGCCTTGGCTATCTGATACTGGCCTTGGTCTTATATGGCTCCAAGGCTGATCTAATTCTGGTCCTCCAATGATTTTGTGCTAATGTTATACTGGTCTAATATTAGTCCTGTACTGGTCCTCCAATGGTCTAGTGCTAGTCCTCCACTGGCCTTATGCTTATTCTATACTGGTTCTCTACTTATCCTCCACTTATGATTATTCTCTACTGGTACTGTACTGAGGTCAGCAGGGTCAGCCCACTCTTGTCATGACGGAGAAACTCCAGCAGATTAGAAGGGCACACAAAACCAACCTCAGGCAAGAGGGCTCCACAAGGCCACCCTCTCTGAACTCTCTCACATGCTAAGAGTGACAGAGAGTGAGTGCAAAGAGATAGAGAGAGATAGGGGTGAAGGGGTTTGTATAAGCGGTTAAATTTAGCTCTCGCCCAGTTGCTGAAATAATTGGAGTTAGGATTATGGCAAGGGCTAAGGTTATTCCAACTAACCCGACCTGTGGCCTTAATGAAGCTTTGCGTGCAACTCATGCCACCCTATGCATAAAGAGCTGGGTTTGGTCTTAGGGCCATTAGCACATCAGCAAACTTTGATAGCACAGCATGTGGCTAACTGGCTAACACCAGTTAAACACCAGCTTCTACAGCAGTGTAATAAGCTGATAAGACCATTTGTGTCATTTGTGTCAGTGTCATATATTACAGCAACTGTTCTAAGAGCTGTGTGTCATATATTACAGTACCTAACTGTTTAAGAGCAGTGTGCCATATATTACAGTAACTGTTCTAAGAGCTGTGTGGCATATAGTACACTAACTGTTTAAGAGCTGTGTGTCATATATTACAGCTGTGTTTGTAGCCCTCTTGAGCCAGGCAGTGTCTCAACCTGTGCCTCTAATTGCACCACTCTATTTCACCTTGTAGGCCTTAAGGCCTACAGCTACTATTGTGTACTTGCATTGGCAATTAGATCACTGTTGGCATTTATCATCCATATGGTTTGCATTTATTCCACCACTTTTAAGTGCATTTAGGTAAACCTATCCCCCAAACGAGCAAACACTTAAACACAAGGTCCTCTCTACCCCCATCCCTCAGTATTAGCCTTGCACTGTCTTCTGTTAGTCATGTCTTTTATGTGACACAATGAGCTATCAAACTGTCTGCGGATAAATTATGTATTGGCTCAAATAGAGGCGTTGTTGGTGTGTGTGTCAACAGTGCACTCACTGGGAGGAGATCCACTTACTTAGCGGGGGAACATGTATAGAGTGGAACCATTTTACTAAGGCGTTGTTAGCATCATTAGCGCAGTTAGCGCCACTAAATCCTTTCGTGTCAGAGTGAGTCAGCTGAAACTGCACTTTGAGGCCTCACTTACTAAAGCCTCTTTCTGGATTGGCCTGATTATTGCCTCCATTGATCCCATGATGGTTGAACCTCAAAAGCTGTGAGCTACACGCTCTCCTAGTGTGAAAAAGATCCTTACAGATCCCTCACTTAGATGGTAACCAAAAGGTTCTTTATAGGTTACATAGACAGTTCAAGGCACGTCTGTAGTGAACCAATGGCTTTCTGCTTCAGGAGTGAAAGGGTCATTCAGAGGTGCATATTGCTAATAAATCTGGTAGCCACTGAAGTCTCAGGTATCATACCAGGGTTCCTAAGTGAATCTACAAGTGTCTTCTTTCTTTGAAGACAATGAGGAGAACCCCTCTTGAATACTGAATACTGAGTATTGTTTCTGTAGAGGTGCTCCTGGGATAATTTTAAGTTGCTTGAGTTGCTGTGAACTTGAGTGTTAGCATCTAAACTTATGGCAAGAGGAAGGAATCACCGTGGTTAAAGCATGTGTGTGCAACACTAGTTGTAACGGATTGATCAGACATTCTGTGTGTTAGTCATGGATCACATCGTTCAGTCAGACTGTTTAATAATATGATCTGAACAGTCAGGTGATCTAGAATCATTACATATCAATCTCCAGAATACTACCGCAGATGAATCTAGAATAACAATACGGCAGATGAATCTAGAAACAGAACCAAACAGTCAGACAAAAGTAGGAAGGAAATTAGATGAAAGCGATAACAATTGTGACACGTGAGATATGAGAGTTTAGCTGACCACCCCTGCTCTCTCCTCCTCTTCTTCTCCGCTTGTTCAGGGATGGTGGAGATGTTGCGGAAGATTAACCTGAGCCGTGCCGTGCGCACCATGCAGGAGCTCTTCCCGGAGGAGTACAACTTCTACCCGCGCTCATGGATCCTTCCGGAAGAGTACCAGATCTTTGCCACACAGGTAGAAACAAACAACAAGCCTGTGGATGTTTGTGTCAGTTCATCATTTGATTTCTGGAGAATAACATCAGTGCTGTCTGTGGAATAATATGGTGTCTTCTAAACGTGACGCGTGACATGTGAGCGTAAGAACACCAACACCGTAATGTGGCGTTATAACGCCTAACACTACTGTTATATACTGTACTGGACAGCTCTGTGAATGCTGCCGTGACACAGACAGGTTGTCTGCATGTTTAGAAGATGCCTTCAGTAATAATATCTTTGAGAGAAAGCCATCTAATCAGGTGTTCTAGTTGGTGGCAGAGAGGCAGTAACACCAGTCATCCTGGGCCACCACAGGAGCAGACGAGGACACGCTTAGCCCAGGGCCTCAGGGCCGGCCCAAAGCCCTTATTTACCATTCGGCCCGAATGCCAGCTCACTCCCAGTCATCCCCTGCCTGTTATGCTGTCCATAATCCCCTGTGCCAGCCGGCCTACAGAAGCCTGGTCCACACCACAGGCCTGGCGTCCTGTCCGTAATCCCCTGTGCCAGCCAGCCTACAGAAGCCTGGAACACACTGCAGGGCTGGGGAGAGCGTGGAAATGCCACTTCTCTCCTTATTCTCTCTTTCTTCTTCTCCCCTGTCCCTCTCCTTCTCTCTTATTCTTTCTGTTCTTGTCCTCTCTCTCTCTCCACACACTCTCTCTCTCTCTTACTCGCTCTCTTTCTGTTGTCTCTCCTCTTTTTTCTCTTTTTCTCACTCACACATTAATACACAAATCATGAGCCAAAGTTACATGGATTATGCAGTCATCAGTAATACACTGCAAATGAGAAGAGCTTAATATGGCACACACACACACACACACACACACACATCAAAGAAATTAGTGGAGCTGTGAAGAGGCTCATACGTCTAATCTCTCTGTCACTCTCACACACACACACACACACACACACACACACACACACACACACACACACACAAACACACACAAACATGCTGACTCCTGTGGTCGGTGTTGTAAAGCGGTCAAGTGGTGCTGGTAATAATTAAGTGGGACAGAGATGTGCTTGTGAGAGCAGGCTAAGCAGGTTAGGCGTTAGCAGGTGGCTAATTGTGAAGGACAAGTGTGATAATGGCTGGATTTACTCTGTCAGGCTTCTCCCTAGAAACAGGGCTATTGATAGCTGGCCCAACATTTATTGGATATCTCAGTGGGGTAAGGTGGGAGCTAACATAGGTCCAGGGTGTTGAACGGAAGTGGATATGTGGGGAGGTGTTTTGTAATGTCAAGGCACAACCACAAGAGGGCACTAGGATTCTTTTGAACTTCGTCTTGGTGATGTTGAAACTGAAGAAAGACACACTCACGCGCCCACAGGTGCAAATTCACAACCTGCCAAAATTCCGGTGTGTTTCCTTTATCTGTTCATCACGAACATGCCCTTTCAGACTGTGTGTTGCCTTTATCCGTTCGTCACGAACATGCCCTTTCAGACTGTGCGTTGCCCTGTCCTTATTATGTTTGTTTCCGTTAAATGCAACTTCTCTCAACTTCTGAGTTCTTCTGTTGATGGGCTAATGAAGTCAAGCCATTCATGTTTTAATTAAAAGTGGATTAAAACAAACACATAGTAGATGTTGTCATGTAATTGGCTTCACGCTACAGCCTCATTTCAGTCTGCTGTGACGGGAACGACTGATTATATTGTTATCGATAAAAGAAGTTACAAGAGCTCTGGAAGCTGCTGTGAGATGGGCTTTAAGCCAAGCTCTAGAAGTGTCAGTGTTGTCCTGTGGGGGGCAGTAGTGTGATGCTGTGGTGTTGAGGTGGCAAGGAATTGGCCCTGACCAGTGGAACTGAGACTCTGGGAATGACGCAGAAGTGGGAGACTTCTGCGTCATTGGGGTATGGGTTAATTTGGGCGGGCTTTGGGGTATATTTAGCGTGGTGCTCTGGCGTAGCTCTCTCGCACACCAGACTACTCTTGTTTGCGAACGGTTACAGCATTTCTGGCATATTAGCTTTCCCTATCACTGCAAATGCCCACTGAATGCAGGGCCTCGATGGAGGGTTGCGAATCTTTGACTAAGAGTACAAGGACATGTGGAAGTTAGGGGTGGGCCTGAGAGGAGAAGGCTGTAGGTTTAACCTCATTCTTAGTCTACAGATTAAATGGGCTCTCCCCAGACTAAAGTCGGGCCACATGAAGTCACGTCCAGCCCCAAGGGATTAGCATGATGAGATTGTGTGAGATTAGCATGATGTAAGCATATTGTTAATGATGCTGAAACTGAGATTGTGTGGACTCTGGGACTGATGCACAGGACGTATGGTTTAAGGATAGGCGTATAGATGCATCACACACTCGCTGTCTTCTTCCATGTGTCTGTTTGCGTGTGTTTGCAGGTGTACGTGTTTCCCAAACTTCTCTTTTTCTGCTTTGAACAACCTCTCTCTCTATCAATCTCTCTTGCTCTCTCTCCTCCTTTATCCTCTCAGGCTGCTGAATCCCGTTGTGTTTTGTCGTTTCAGTCATGATTGCCTATCATCACTGTGATCATTAGTAAATTGTGTGAGAGTGAAAGACTGGCTTTGCTAGAACATCCACAGGCCTCCGCAGTGACATTGTGCCTGCTCTGATTGCAGCGACTCAGTCAAACAAAAAGACTTTTAAATTAAAGCTGTTTCTCGCTGGCTCCCTGCAGTGTGTGATTATATGAGAGGCCGTTGTCGAGAATCAGTGGAGTTGTTATTTGTGTTGTCTGAGAGGCCTACAGAGCTGAATAAATGTTTCTAATGAAACAAGGGGGAGGTTGATGGGTTTCGATCTTCACAGCATGGACGAGTGAGGCATCCTTATTGCAGTGCACCTGAGACAGGAAATGACATCATTAAACATGACTCACTCTAACTCTAGACCCAAATACAACATACATATAGCCCTAAATGTGTTCATTAGACATATATATATATATATATGGGAAGAAGTGTATGTCATCATATATATACTGTATATTCCCTATTCCTATATCTCCTTCCTTGTTTCTCATTATTTAGATGTTTAATTTGGGCGTTGACCCATCTTATATATATTTATAATGTATAACGTTATATATTACAATTTATTATTCTTTTCCTCCTTTCTTCTGTTCTTTTCTTTCTGATCTTATTTTCCCTCTGTCTTCCCTTTCTCTTCCTTTCTCTCATCTTTCTCACAATATGGCTTCTTCTTCTCCTCCTCCTCTTACTCACTTTATCTCTCTGTCCATCTCAGATTCGTCTGGCTAAGGACATTGATTCTTCCTCACCGCGACCAACCTTCATCGTCAAACCCGACAGCGGTTCTCAGGGCGACGGCATCTACCTGATCCGCGAACCGTCCGACCTGCGCTCCACGTCCACTGGGGCCATGGGCGGGTCCGGAGCGGTGCGCCAGGCCGTGGTGCAGGAGTACATCCAGCGCCCCCTACTGATCGACAAGCTGAAGTTCGACGTGCGCCTCTACGTCCTGGTGCGCTCCCTCGACCCTCTTGAAATCTACGTGGCCAAGGAAGGCCTCTCCCGGTTCTGCACGGAACCCTACCAGGAGCCCAGCACCAAGAACATGCATCGGGTCTTCATGCACCTGACCAACTACTCACTAAACGTGCAGAGTGGGAACTTTGTGCACTCCGACAGTCGGAACACGGGCAGCAAGCGCACTTTCACCAGCGTGCTCGGGCGACTGGGCGCCAAGGGCGCGGACGTCAAGCGCGTCTGGTCTGACATCATCGCACTGGTCATCAAGACAGTCATTGCCCTCGTGCCTGAACTCAAGGTCTTCTACCAGGCCGACATCCCGCCGGGCAAGCCAGGGCCCACCTGCTTTCAG